>NC_048601.1:53185435-53256548 GCF_003668045.3 Cricetulus griseus | reverse complement strand
GTGTGGGAGCACTTCTAGTGAGTGGAGGAGCACTGCTAGTGAGTGTGGGAGCACTTCTAGAGAGTGGAGGAGCACTGCTAGTGAGTGGAGGAGCATGGGAACAGATGGGAGATGGCCCTGGAGGTTTTCCTGTCTTCAAAGCCTGTAGTCTGGGGCTATTGGAGTCTTCCAAAAGGAAGTTCTGGGTAGGAACTGGAGACAGAGGGTGAAGAGGACTATATACTTGATTTGTACATACTTTTTCCCAAACTATGTCCTTTGAAGGTTATTAATAATCTATCAGTTATCAACTGTCATCCATGGTGTTGTCTCATAGAATCACAACAAAATTTGAGAGAGGCTGTTCTATTATTGTTTTATGGATGATAAAAATCAAAGGCTCAAATTCAGTAGCTAGTACCCACAGAGTGAGAGTTTGGAACCAAGGCCTTCTGCATCCAGAGCCTGGGTCCCCACCCTACTGCCAGGCTTATGAGCCCTGCTCATGACTGTCCAGGCCACCTCCTCTTACACAGGAGCCACAGGGTCTGCTGAGCCTTTGCCCTCCTTCTCTTCCCTTCAGACTGGTGGAGGAAGTGAAGGAGCTGTGTGATGGGCTGGAGTTGGAAAATGAAGACGTTTACATGGCTACCACCTTTGGGGACTTCATCCAGCTCCTAGTGAGGAAGCTGAGAGGGGAGGACGAAGACAGCGAGTGTGTCATCAACTATGTGAGTGCTGCCCTGGGCCTGTAGACCCACTGCGACACCTTGCTCCCTCCCCAGCACCAGGAACCCAGGAGCCTGGTACCCACCCTCCAGTTTCACCAGCCCTGGGTACGCAGCGAATATTGCTGTCCAGCACCCAGAGCGTGGGCAAATCCCACATCTCAAACTCTAGAGAGGAAAGGCTTCTTTCCCAGTGAGGAGGGCAGTCAACCCTGCATGCTCAGCTTGTACAAAGGGGAGTGCCACAGTGACTGGAAATCCATGTATGAAAAAGTTCTTAAGCAGTCTCCCTTAGGGTAGCCTAGAGGAGTGGGTTTCTGGGTACCTTGTTCACCTGGTGGTTTGGAACAAAAGTTGGGCGAGTGGAGGTGGCCTAGGTGGGTGCTCAGTCACCTGTAGGACAGTGGACAAATAGCCCATGGAAAGATTTCGGCATGGGGCTGGTGTTCGTGGCACTCCTGGGTTCAGAGTGGAGAAGTCAATGTAGGAGGTAACATGTCTGAGAGTAAACAGGACCTCCCCGCCCATAGCAAGCCACCACCTAGAACCCACCCCCCACTAGCCCAGTGTCACAGGAGAACCTAGCAGAGCTGGGCCTCCAGCCCTGACACTGCCTGGGTCTGTCTAGGACAGCCCCTGGAGCCTCAGCCTTTGTGTGGCGTGTACATCCCTCTGTGTGTCCCTGGGCATGTGCTTGTCACAGATGCCGGTGTGAGAGACCCGTTGTGACTGAGCCTTCCTCCCTAGGTGGAAAGGACAGTGAACAAGCTGACTCTTCAAATGCCCTACCAGCTCTTCATCGGGGGCGAGTTTGTGGATGCCGAGGGCTCCAAGACCTATAACACCATCAACCCAACAGATGGCAGTGTGAGTTCGGGCTGCAGCCCTGTCCTTCCCACCATCCTCGGACCTGGCTTCTAAGGGCACTGGCCAGAGGCCTGTGCTTGGATGTGTGTGTCTTTGTTACGGATGGACGTGAAGGGGTCCAACCTAGGCCACAGGAATGGAGGAGAGCAGGGCAACTGGGGGAGGGGAGAGGAGGCAGGAGAGTACGGAAGAACCAGAATATGCTTTAGAGACTGAGGACTGAGGGCGCTTAAGAGCCATTGCTCCCCTCCACACTGCAGCTGTCCCTCTTGTGTGGAGGACACCATCAGCAAAGTCTTCCTCAAATATAACCCTGTGTTTGCCAAACAGTCTTTACTGTGAAGCTCTCGTGCCATGACCCAATGTGTTTGCCACATCAACAAAAGACCACACACCTAAAGGTCTCTGAGATGAGACCGGCACAGGGATGACTTCCATATGTGGTACCCACTCAGTCCTACAGAAAATAGAGCAGCTTAAAATGGGTCATCTGGGGGAAGCTGACAAAATGAATTTCAGGGGGCAGGCAGGATGGATGGCGCCCTCAGGATGCCACCCTTGCAAGTGTGACATGGACAGGGCTGCCTGCCAGTCCCCAGGGCCTTGGATAGGAAGGGCAAGGATGTTCATGGTAGCCTACCAGGGGATGCTGCCTCGCTCCTCTGCCTGGCCCCCTGACTCCCCTTGGCTACAGCCACATCCCACAGGACCTATCCAGCCAGGAATGTGACTGGAACGAGGATACAGAATCCCTGTGTGTAGAAGCCTTTCTGGCTCAGCTCACTGAGCCAGTGGATCTCAGCTTCCAGTGTGAACAGCACTAGACTGCCTGGGCTCCTCAGACACAGCTGGGGTGACCGTCAGCCCCTTTGTGCTCCATGTGAATGTGAGAGGGTGTGCAGAGACCTCAAGGTCCCACCCTCTTTGCCGTCTGATTCCTCCCTAGCCACCAGTGGCAGCACTTTCCCTCAGTGCCAGCCTACGTGGTGGGGACCCTGCCTCTGGGTGGCCTCAGGATGAGGCAAGGAGCCAGGGGAGACTGTCACATCTCTGTTCCTTCCACAGGTCATCTGCCAGGTGTCCCTGGCCCAGGTGAGTGATGTTGATAAGGCAGTGGCGGCAGCGAAGGAGGCCTTTGAGAACGGACTATGGGGGAAGATAAACGCGCGTGACCGAGGCCGGCTCCTGTACAAGTGAGTTATGAAACACCTGCTGTCCTCACCACCTTCAGCTAGGAGTAGGGGTGGGGCAGGGAGTAGGGGTGGGGGCAGGGATTAGGGATGGGGGCAGGGAGTGGGAGCAGGGACAAGGAGTAGGGCAAGGGACAGGGAGTAGGGGCAGGGGCCAGGTGGGACCCTATAGAGAGCTCTATGTCTGGGGTCCCACCAGTGGGAAGTGGTCTGGGCACTGCAGCCTAAGGGTTAGAAGATGTCTTCAGAAGGGTTGGAGAGGCAGGTAAGGGATCCACAGCTAGCAGTGGCCTTAGAGGAAAAGTGCTGGGGGAGTAAAAAGCTGCAGAGGTGAGGCTGTGCTCTAGGGGGTGCTGTAGAGGCATAGCTCAGATGGGAACCAGCAAGGACTGGGGCCTCCAGGGAGAGGCGCTGGGTCCTGTCTGCTTGTCACTGCTCAGCCTGGCTACTAGCAGCTGGGACCCAGTGGTGGCATGTCTTCTTCTTTCAGGATTTTTAAAAGTATGTTATTAGTATGGTGTGTGTGTGTGTGTGTGTGTGTGTGATGTATATGATGTGTGTAGTGTATGATGTGTGTGGTATGTGTGTGTGGTGTAGTGTGTGTTGTGGTGTATGTGTTGCGCATGTATGTATGTGTGGTGTGTATGTGAGTATGTGATGTGTGGTTGTGTGGGGGTGGTATATGTATATGGTGTGGTATGGTGTAGTGCGTGTTGTGGTGTATGTGTTGTGTGTGTATGTATGTGTGGTGTGTATGTGTATATGTATGTGTGTATGTGATGTGTGGTGTGGGGGGTGGTGTATATGGTGTATATGGTGTAGTGCGTGTTGTGGTGTATGTGTTGCGTGTGTATGTGTGTGTGTGATGCGTATGCTTTCTACAATCAGTTCCCTCCTACTGCGGGTTCCAGGTATCAAACTCAGGTTGTTGGGCTTACACAGAAAAGGCTTTAGCCACTGAGCCATTTTGCTAGCCCACATCTTCCTCTCACTAATGTGTTTTAACAAGAGGAAGGGGCCCAACCCTGTAGTGCCAGCTACAAGTCTTGGATTTCTGGTTGCTTGAGCTAGTAACAAAGTGTGCAGGTATGAAGGCGCCTAGATGAAACCCTTGTACCCCTAGAGCCATGACCATGGTGTAGGGGACACAGCAGTACCCCTCGTTGATGCCAAACATATCTCTCATTTCCAAAGGGGCAAGACAGCTAACAGGAGTGGTCGTGGGGAACATGAGTCCAGATGCCCCAAATGACATGTTCCAACATGAAAGCAGTTCCATGGATTTTAAAACCTTTGTGTATGTCTGTGTGTGTTGGTGTGTGTGCATGCTCATATGTGTGATGTGTTGGTGAGTGGGGGTCAGAGGGCAACCCCAAGTGTGATCCCTGATCATCTACCTTGTTTGATACAGGGTCTCTTGGGGTTTGTTTTGTTTTGTTTTGTTTTTTGGTTGCATATGCCAGGCTAGCTGACTCCCAAGCTCCTGGGAACTCTCCTGTCTGTTTCTGCCTCCCATCTCACCACAGGCATACTGGGATCCCATCTCACCACAGGCATACTGGGATCCCATCTCACCACAGGCATACTGGGATCCCATCTCACCACAGGCATGCTGGGATCTGAACTAAGGTCCTCAAAATTGCACAGCAAGTGTTTTATGCACCGAACCCTTAGTGAGGTTTTACAGCTATACCATAATAGAAAGCTATAGATCAAGAAAATTTTAAAAGTACAGAAATAGAGTCAGACAGATGACTCAGCCATTAAAAGTACATGCTGCTCTTGCAGATGACCCAAGTCAATTCCCAGCACCCACTGGGAAGCTCACAACCACTAATTCTAGGGGGTTCTGAAGCCCTCTTCTGGCCTCTGAAGGTACTGCACACACATGAAGTACCTACATATCTTCAGGCAAACATGCACATAAAATAAAAATAAGTAAGTCTTACAAGAAAAACATTCCCACAGCAGTAGAAGCACCAGGTGAAGGGGCACAGCAAAGGGGGATATCTCTGTTGTAAGTCCCAGATGATGTCTGAAGACATCTCTAACTTTGGGGTTAATGGAAGCTAGCGGTCTGATATATTCACATATTTCAAAAGGTTTCACCTGGGAGTCACAGTGATGTGACTGTGGCTAACTCGGGGACCAAAATTAGCCTGTGACAGTTTGGCTTGGGATCTGCAGCAGTCCAACCTTCCACAACCACCCATTCTATTCAGTCCATCTGCCTTGGAAAACCACTAATCTGCCATGGCTTCTCCCCAGGCAGGGAACTCCAGTTCACACTCTGTACTAGGGAGTGATATTTCCAGAAGCAGGGGGTAATGGAAAGATGAACCAAGCAGACTCGGAGGAAGCCAGTTGAATCTGCCCGACTTTTTTCTGTGTCCTTGGAAGTCCCTGAACAGTGTGAAGCCCAGTTTTGATGCTGGCCTACCTGGATTTGTCTGCTGACAGGTGGGAGAGCATGGCTCTCCTGTACAAGTGGTGTTCCGTTCCGTCTGTTCCTGTAGCCAGATATTCCAGGTGGCACAGCAGCGGGGAGCCAGAGAGAGCCCTAGGTGGCATGGAGAATAGAACAGGACTGGGGAGTTGGGGCAGACAAGGCTGAGGAGATACGCCTTGATGAGGTTTCCAGACTCCCTGAAGAAGCCATGGATTTTAGGGCGAGTCAGCTAGTGACCCCATGGTTCCCAGACCTGGCAATGGTCTCAGTTGTGAAACTCCAGACACCCTTGAACCTTAAACAGCTGGAAGCCATCCTCCCTGAGGTGATCTTCTGCCACCTGGTGGCCACTGTTACAACAACCCCTGCTTCCTCACCATGACAGTGCCAGCCCCTAAGAGGAAACTGACTCTGGTAATGGAATGAACATCTCCAATGATCCCTGCTGTGTATGTGCTCAGCTAGCTCAGCTCAGCAGGCCTGGGGCAGGCAGCACAGTCCTTCTGGAGAAGTAGCTGTAGAGTAGCCCCAGGCTTGGTGCAGAGCCCCTGGCAAAGGTCCTGAGGTCGGAGGCCTGGGTTCCCTGAACATCACACAAGGAACTGTGTGCCCTGAAATGAACTTGATACGGTATCTCAGAGCAACTCTACCACACATAGATTGTGACTGTGTCCTAAGGGAAGAGGGTGACTGTGGGGTGTCCTGGAGGGTGTCGGCAGCTTTGTCAGGTGCAGCTGAGGCCTGTGTGCAGAAGGGGCAGGGTGGGGACTGACCAACCAGCTTCAGTCAGACATTTGGACTTGGACCCAGGTGCCTCTGCAAGACTGAAGTCTGCTCCCTTAGCAGGGAACCCTCCTGTCACTGAAGGGACCATTATCCAGGCTGCCCACAGTGGCCATCAGAAGCAGGGTAACCAGGTGCTGATGAGCACAGACTCACAACAGCCTAACAGTCGCCTTCCACACATGTGTCTCCTACTTCTAGGGCCAGGGCCACCTCTCAAACCCCAGACCTCAGCCTCAGGGATGTGACTGAGCTGAGCTGCCCATCCAGTTGGATGTACTTTCTCTCTTTTGAGGCTATCCAGAAACAGGAAGGGTGGCCTCTCGGCTGTTAGCCACAGGCAGGTGAACACCTCTTCAGAGCAACCTAATGGGGGCATTGAAAAGTCCCCATAAGTCTCCCAGGAAGGGAGAGGAAAGAAAGGGAACAGAGGGTGTCATTCTTACACCCATCCAGAAAGAGACCCTATTGTCCCATCTTACAGGTGGGAAAAGTGAGGCAAGAACATCCAAGTGACTGTGCTGGTAATGGAGGAAAGAGTCCTCCACTCCATAAGGAATGGCATTGAAAGAGCAGGTAAGACAGTGGCAGGCCTAAGTCAGTCTCCTGCCCCTCTCTTGTCATCGACCAGGTTGGCGGATCTCATGGAACAGCACCAGGAAGAGCTGGCCACCATTGAGGCCCTGGACGCAGGTGCTGTCTACACACTGGCTCTGAAGACACACGTGGGCATGTCCATCCAGACTTTCCGCTACTTTGCTGGCTGGTGTGACAAGATCCAGGTGGGGTTTGGACTCATGTGTCCCGTGTATTCATGAGCTTGTGTGCAGGCGGGTTCCTGGGGAGGTGCCTGGAACGATGGTGCCCTGCCAAGCATGCTGCCAAACAGTTACCACAGTGATGGCTTAAAACATTGACAACTCAAAATCCCTCAGGTGAGAGTCCAGCAGGCTTGGCAAGTTTTGTGCCAGGGTCTCAGTGTGCCTCAGCTTTGTGGTGCAGTAAGAAATACCTGGAGAGTCAACTTGTAAAATGAATGGGTACATTTTAGCTTTTGGTTTGGAAGGTCCCCGTGCACAATCTGTTGACTCCATTGCTCTTGGGTCTGTCAGCACACATGGTACAAGAGTGAGTGACAGAGCAAAACTGCTCATGTCGCGGCAGGTGAGTCTTACAAAGAAAATAAGGGAGAGGTGGGGGAGTTTGAATAGCTCCTTGAAGGACACCTCCAGGACCTAACCTCCACCCACTAGCCCCACATCTTAAGAACTTCTCTGCCTCCCAGTAGTGCTCTTTTGGGAACGAGTCATTAGCATGCAGGCTTTGGGGAGTCACTCAAAATCCAACTATGACAAGTGCACTGAATGCCTGGGCCTCACCCTGAGGCTCTGAGGGAGGGCCTGTTTCCAGACCATTCAGGTGTTGCCAGAGTCCAGTTCTCGTGGTTGCAGGTCCTCACTTGAGGCCTCCATCTCCCAGTGACATGTCATCTGTGAGTTTTGGGTCTCTGCTGCCATCTTATAACCGTGGGATGTGGTCCTGGGGGTTCCTGTGGTGCCTCTAGGCCCATGCATGGCCCTCCCTTCCTCCTGAGGCCCACCATGAGATCTTGTACATACCCTGTCTTGGGATTGAGCACACAATCTCGGAAGGTTCCCCAGGGAGAGGAGGACTCCAAGGCTCTTCTCTCCGCTAGGGGCTGAGAACTATGGAGCATGATGGCCACGTGAAAGGTGGGCCTCCAGGCACCCCCTCCCCGTTCTACCTCCTTGTGATTTCTCTGGAGCCATCTCTTCCTGGGCCCCCTGGGCTACCTCAGCACTAAAGGCTCTAGGGGCAGCCTGGCCTCCAGGGGCCTCCTCATCCTTTCTCTGCCCAGCTATCAGAGCAAAAGCCCTTGTCCCTGCCAGGACCAGCCTACTGCCTAGGGCTGTGTCTAATATGGAATTGTTGCTTTGCTCCTCCTGGTTGTCCAGCCTGATACCTCTGAACTCCTGCCATGTCCCTGTCAAGTGTAAGCTGGCAGCCTTGGCCTCCTACTCAGCTCATCATGGGACAGTCAGTACCTAAACAAGACCCTCTTTATCCTGGGTGTCCGCCAGCAACTGCTGGCCAAGGGGAAGGGATGGGAATGCCCACACCCACACCCACACCCCGTGACACTGTGTGCTTTTTCTAGGGTGCCACCATCCCCATCAACCAGGCTAGACCCAACCGCAACCTAACCTTGACCAAGAAGGAACCTTTTGGGTGAGTGACAAGGTGCAGTGACACACAGTGACAAGGTGTGTTCTGGAACACCACACACCTGCCTGCAGCATCTCTGCACATATCCATGAGTAGCTATTCCCTTCACTGCTCTGCCTGGTACTGCTGTCTTTTAATTAAATGTAGAGTAACTGTCAATCAGAGCCAAGACAGGAGGGGAGCTATATCCAAAATGACCGTGAAGGAACTGTGTTATACAAATGAGCCGGTGTTAGCCAGAGGAACAGAGCCAGCAGAATGTACTTATAATTAAGAAGCCAGGTGGCTTGGCTTCCACCGTCAGAGGCTCCATAGCCACATGGCCACCTGCAACTTGGAGGGCCGGGGAGACAAGAGCCATTCAGTCTGAGAAGCTGGAAGGTTCAAACAAGGGTCACACATGGCAGAGCTCCCCAGCCCAGAGGATGGTGCCACCCACATTCAGGGATCAGTTCCCAGAGAATCCTCGAAGCATGACTTAACCAGTTTCCTAGGTGTCTCTCAGTCCAGTCAAGCACAGAACCAAGCTTAACCATGGTGACAGTGAAGGGCAGAGCTCACTAGGGGAAATGCAGAGGAAACGTGGCCCTCAGCTCCTCATCTCGCCCACAGAGGACCCCAAGGCACAGGGGAAAAGAGAAAGCATGGTGGGACATCTCCATATGTATTCAGAATCCTCACTCATGTCACAGGCATGGGGAATCCCTCACAGGTGTCTGGGAGGCTTAAAAGCCTGCATATGGCCCTATGAGCAGCAAGGGCTCTATCAAAAACACATAGACTACCATGGTCTTAACACATTCTCCTGAAGCCCTGAAGTGAGAGGGAGGGAAGGAGGAGGGAGAAGGGGAAAGGGAGGGAGGGAGGGAGGGATGGGAGGAGAGAGGGAGGGAGGGAGGGAGGGAGGGAAGACTCAGATACCGAAGGGCAGCTGGTATCACTGGGTGTACCAAATGCAAGAGGCATTTCTTACAGAGCTGTCACCCTGACTTCTGTCTCCATGGCCATGTCACATTCCCTTTGTGATTCTGGGTGTGTGGGTTTGTGGAGAGGGACACAATTCACCCTATAACAGGGGGACTCCTTTGGCATTTCCCTTCTTTGGATCCCCTAAAGCCCCACTTCTCCCTATGGCCACTATCCAGCAGCCTGAGGTTCTGCTCTCTGGTACCCACCTAGACTCTCTATTATGCCGGGTGTATGTTGGAAGAAAGGATGCAGCCTCCTGACCCCCAGTGTGTTCTATCACTCCCAGGGGGATGTGTAGGCTCTCAGTTGTCCCTGCTCCATGAAGGCTCTGGCTGACACTCACCAGCCTCCCTTCAGACGCCTCACAGCCATCCTGCCCACTGGCCTCTGTGTATGCTTTCTCAATACCCAGGTCCAATTAAGAAGCATCCTTTCTGGTCCCCTGATGGCAGTGATGTCGACACAGGAGCCAAGGGAGGCAGAGCCACACAGGATTAAGCTGTGGCCACAGACCAACAGACCTCGCCCCGTCCCCCAGTCTATGCTACCACTGATCTGAGTGTGAGGCTCGCACACCAAGCCAGAGGTCCCCATGGGTGACTGACCTCACCAGGCTTTCCATACAGTCCCCATCTTTTCCTCCTTCAGGATGGATCTCCAGCCTGATACTTATAAGAACCCAGGTCCTGCTGACACATCTTGTGACCCATGACCCTCTCACGGCCTCCTAGCCTGAGTGAACACTGGTGTCTGCTCACTGTGCCTGCCCCTTGCTTCCCTTCCTCCCTAGACAGCTCCCTCAGACACTGACCTCCACCCAGGTCAGTCCATGATGCAGCATCTGTGGGACAGGCTGCCTCAGCAGGACCATCGCCTTTCCTGGAAATCCTGGCTGTGACAGTGACAGCTGAGGAGGGACAAAGACCCTCTGCTTTTGTTTGCAGGGTCTGTGGCATTGTCATTCCCTGGAACTATCCCCTAATGATGCTATCCTGGAAGACAGCAGCCTGCTTGGCTGCTGGGAACACTGTGGTGATCAAGCCTGCCCAGGTAAGTGCATACTCTCTGAACCAGCTTATGGCCCATGAAGGGGATGGGGGAGCTCACTCTTTCAGGAGACAGGGGACCCTTTGCCTATGCCACACTGCTGCTAGGAGCTGGCCCTCAAAGCCCAGCTTACCATGGATGAAGACACACGTCGGGGATGAGTGCTAGATAGCTCAGCAGACAGAGCAGCTGCCAGTAACAGAGACCTGGAGACTGTCACTGCTCAGTGGGCAGGGGACAGAGTTCTACTGTCACTCTGGATCTACACCCTGGATCTTGTTTTATGTCCCTTGCCTGTCTCATGCATGGGGCAGGCCGGTGGTATCAGTAAACTTGGTTCCTTGTCTCTGGCTTCAGAGACCAGAAGTCCTAGAAGGAGGCAGAGGGAACCTTCCAGCAAGTAACTACAAATGGTAGAGTAGAGGTGGGATTTCATGGACCTCAGGTCCCTGCCTCAGTTTCATCTGTACATTGGTCGCCGTTCATGTGCTGCTTGCCTCCAGAAGGAACTGGACACAGGTGCCATGTTTGGAGCGGCCAGTGGCCCTGCAGACTCTATGAAGCACATTAGCCTTGAGGGTAGCAGATAATAAAGCTCCATGGAGATCCTAGACAGTGTGTGCCGCGGTCCACACTCCTCCAGCTTTTAACACATTGTTTTTTATTTTGTTTTGTCCCCCCTTTGCCCCGTTTCTCAGACTACATATAGTTAGAACAGTAAAAATTCTGATTTGTGTTTTATTTCTGCAAATACCTTTTCATAGTGATTTGTTTAAAAAGGTTACACTTGGGTCAAAAAAAAAAACCTATCCTCTGAAAATAAGACACCAGAGGAAGAAAAGATGTCAGAGCAGCAGTAAAGAAAGTTCACTGGTATTCCAGGGGTCCCAAGGTTCCCAGCACCCACCTCGGGCAGATCCAAAGGATCCAAGACTTTCTTCTGGCCTTTGTGCAAAGACACACACACACACACACACACACACACACACACACACACTCACACATACACCACACACACTCACAGACACACACACTCACAGACACACACACTCACATACACCACACACACACACTCTCACACACACTCGCAGACACACACACACACACACACACACACACACTCACATACACCACACACACACTCTCTCTCACACACACTCACAGACACACACACTCACACACACACACACACACACACACACACACACACACACACACACTCACACATACACCACACACACACTCTGTCTCACACACACTCGCAGACACACACACACTCACAGACACACACACTCACATACACCACACACACACTCTCTCACACACACTCGCAGACACACACACACACACACACACACACACACACACACACACACTCACACTCAGGCTCAAGTGGGCTCCCACCTGGCTTTCTGTTTCTTCTTCCCTCTTTTTTTAATTTTAGTTTTCAGAGGGCCTCCTCTATCCCAGACTAGTTTCCACTTATGCTGCTGAGGAATAACTTCATCTCCTCCTCTTTCCACTACTGAGTGCTTGGACTCCAAGCACGGCCAGCACACCCAGTTTATTCTGTACTGAGGATGAAGCCCTGGGCTTTGGTACCCTAGGCCAGGACTTCCCCCTTCCCACAAAGACACCACAACAGCCTTCCACTGCTGATGTTTTTGTCCCCAAGTTAATTCTGTTTATATTTATTTACTTTCTGTGTACTACTTATTTACTTATTCTTGGTTTTTATTAAGACAGGCTCTCTCTATGTAACCCTGGCTAACACATTCAACAAATTAGCCATTTGTATGCACCAGCTTATTTAGGCATGATGAAAACCCTCCCAGGTAGACCTTGATTTCCTGCTAAGTGGGTGGTGCTGTTGGCAGGTCACAGTCATGGTTTTGGTTCAGATCATCCCTATCCTTAGATAAACTCTGTCCTAAGAAAGGGTACTGGTAAGGTCTGAGACCCCAGAGTCACAGACAACTACTCAGCCGAGGTCCTGTGGGGTATGAAATGACCTAACCCCGACTAAAGAAAACCTCTGACCCAGCAGTTTACAGGAGCCAGAAGGAGGGGTGGGTGTTAGGGGCTGGAGGGGCTGGAAAATGGCCTCCCTTTCGGCTTCCAGAGTGGAGCAGTCCACGGAGTTGCAGAGGCATGGAGAGCTGGTCACCAGGGCCTCCGTGGCAGTATAGTTTCACCAGGGGCCTCCCCTGTAGGTTGATGCCTGTAATTCTCTGAGCAGAAGCTGGTCCCATGTGAGAGGCTGCTTGCTGAGGGTCACTTTGCTGGGGGAGCTGAGCCTCTGTGGATGGGCCTGCTGGCCTGTCCCCTGCTTCAGAGCTAGGTGCAAACACGCCGAGAAGAGATGAGCATGGGGTGGAAAGCATCCAGACCTGCAGAGGAGCTGCTAGTGGGGGAGTGTAGCATACCAGGGGCTTATAAGACCTCATTCCTGGGAGATGCTGGGGATGCTAGCTGGGTGGGCCGTGCCTATGGTTGTCCATGAATATGACCTCCCTGTGGTCATCCTGTTGTTCCACACGCTGCTTCCCCTTCCTGCTTCAGACAGCTAGCTTCTGGGAGAGGACTATGAAGGGAGGTCTGGCTGCATCCTGCATCCAAACTCCTCCACACACAGACATTCCCCACTGTTCCTCTTTCAGGTGACCCCACTCACAGCCTTGAAGTTTGCAGAGCTGACACTGAAGGCTGGCATTCCCAAAGGCGTGGTCAACATCATCCCTGGAACTGGTAAGAGCTGAGGTGGGGAAAGGGCCGGGGCTCAGAGCATCCATGTATACACGTGGCCAGAGTAGTGTGGGCAGGGCAGTGTCCATGATGAGCCTGTGATGGAGGAAGACACACTCTAGGGAGACACAGAACCTGGAAGGGTCTTAACTTTCAGTACCTCCCTGCTTTCTGTTTTGTTCTTGTCTACACTCTGGATAATCTATGTGGCTAAGGGATTGTCTGCCCTTGGACATAAATGAGAATTTATCTGTAGAATGTTATAGGCTTGGAGAACTTGGGGATGCAGTAGTATAACTTCTTAGTTTAGTGGTCTAGTTTGTAGACAAAATGGTATCATGAAGATTTTCAAAATCTGTTGGCAGAGTTGTATATGATATTCTTTTGTCATTTTGTCTCCTTTTACTGCGATTTCCCCACAATCAGCGCCTTCTGCTTAAGGTCTTGTGTTGATGGAGATGCCTATGATTCCATGGCCTTCCCTGCCTAAACATTTACTTTCAGCTTGTTTGCACCATTGAATCTTAAACAAGCTCCAGGGGACAGTATGTGTGATCGAACCTGGGGGCTGTTGCTCTTTCTTCCAGTCTTGCATTCTTTGATTTTTTTAAAAAAAAAATGTTTTTATTTTATTTGTATGAGCGTTTACCTGCATGTATGTGTGTACTCGGTGCCTATAGAGACCAGAAGAGGATGTTGGATCCCCTGGATCCAACTGGAGTAACAGACAGTTGTAAGCTGCCTCGTGGGTGCTAGGAATCAAACCTGGATCCTCTGGAAGAGTTGCCAGTGCTTTTAACTGCTGATTCATCTCCCCAGCCATGGAAATAGATTTTTTGCTCTATGTCTAGTATTTACTTATGAGTGAGTACATACGATATTTGTCTTTCTGTCACTCAGAATGTTTTTTTTTTTTCTAGTTCTGTCCATTTGTCTGCAAATTTTAGGATGCCATTGTTTCTTACCACTGAGTAGTACTCCATTGTATAAATGTGCCATGTTTTCTTTATCCATTCTTCAGTTAAGGGGCATCTAAGTTGTTTCCATTGTCTGGCTATTGCAAATAATGTTGCGATGAACATCGTTGAGCAAATGTCCTTGTGAATGTGCCTCCTTTGGGTATATGCCCAACAGTGGTATTACAAGGTCTTGAGGTAGATTGATCCTAATTTTCTGAGAAATAGCCATACTGATTTCCACAGCAGCTGTACCAGTTTGCACTCCCACCAGCAATGGAGGAGTGTACCCTTTTCTCCATGTCCTCTCCAGCATAAGCTGTGTTTTTGATCTTAGCCATTCTGATGAGTGTAAGATGGAATCTCAGAGTTGTTTTGATTTGCATTTCCCTGATGACTAAGGATGTTGAGCAGTTCCTTAAGGGTCTTTTAGCCATTTGAGATTGTTCTATTGGGAATTCTCTGTTTAGATCTGTACCCCATTTTTTTAATTGGAGTATTTGGCTGTTTGATGTCTAGTTTCTTGAGTTCTTTCTATAATTTGGAGATCAACCCTCTGTCAGATGTGGGGTTGGGGAAGATCTTTTCCCACTTGCCCTGAGGCATTTTGTCTTGTTGATTATGTTCTTTGCTTTACAGAAGCTTCTCAGTTTTCGGGGATCCCATTTATTAATTGTTGCTCTCAGTATCTATGCTACTAGTGTTTTATTTAGGAAGTGGTCTCCTGTGCCTATGCGTTCAGGGATATTTCCCACTTTCTCTTCTATGAGGTTCAGTGTGGATGGGTTTATATTGAGGTCTTTATCCATTTTGACCTGAGTTTTGTGCATGGTGATAGATATGGATCTATTGCCGCAAGTATTCTTAATTGCTGAACCATCTCTCCAGTCGTGTTCTTTGCTTTTTCATAGATGACTTAATCTATTTATATTTAATGTTATTTTGCTGTAGTTAGATTTGACATTTTACCTTTTACTTTCTGTCTTCTGTCAATCTTCCTTTTACTGCTTTATTGAATGGTTTCATATTTTAGTTTTTTATATGGAATCTTGCTGTGTTACTAAAGATGGTCTCAAACTCCTGGATTCAGTGGTCTCCTGCCTCAGCCTCTTGAGTGCTGAACTACAGGTTTGAACTATTTACCTGACTGACATTTTAGATTTTTAGATAATGATTTTTTTTGCTTTCTTTGTGTGTGCACACATAAAATTACATACAGACATATATGTGTGTGTGTGTTTGCTAAACTTTTTAAGATTAAAAAAGATTAAGACTTAATGCATTTCTTTTTCTTTTCTTTTTTGAGAACTGGAACTCATAAAGATTGCCTCTGCCTGCTGAGAGCTAGTATCAATTATTTTTTGATTATGTGTTTCTGTGTGTATCCGTGTGTGGGGGTGTGCATACGAGTACAGGTGCCTATGGAGGCTATAGCTATGGAACCTCCCTGTGGCAGGAGTTAATGGTGGTTGTGGGCCACTAGGCCTGGGTTCTGGGAACTGAACTCTGGTCCTCCACAAGAGAACAAGTGCTCTTGTCTTAACCACTGAGCCATCTCTCTAGCCCATCATGTAGTTTTTTGTTTGTTTTTTTGTTTTTTTGTTTTTTACTTCTCTTCCTGGCAACTACTCTATAGCTTATCATTTACAACTTAATTCATGAAAATCTACTTTATCCTGACTCTGGGGAAATAGGAAAGTCACTTTATGTAGCTCTTTGGCCTCCTTTTGTGCTGTTACCTTTTGCATATTTACATATGGATCATTAGTGCAGTCATGTGGCAACGAGCATAGCCTCAGATACTACTTTTTGTCATTTCACTTCTGATAATGAAGCTGGAAGAGCTGGGCTGGCTGCTGCGTTTCTTATCACCCCCCTCTTCTCTCTCTCATGGCTCTGAGTCTGTCCACCATGACCTTTCTCTAGTTTTCTCCCCCCTCCTGTTACTGGTGTGTAACCAGACACGTTTCTATCTGTTTTAGGTCCAAAGTGAAACTGCAGATGTTTGAAGTGTGCATCATACTGTTTGAGTAACCGTATTCTTGGTTGTTGCCCCCACCCCAGCCACCCCTGAATTCTAACCACTGTCAGTTATTGATTCTAAAGCACCTGCTCTCATCTCTGAGAGCTTCCTTCAGGGTTTCTTCTGCTTCTCACAGATATTTCAGTTGCTGTCTGTGTAGCCATGTCCTTCTTTTCTCCTTTTTTTTTTTTTTTTTTTTTTTTTTGTGGCTTTGGAGCCTGTCCTGGAACTTGCTTTGTGGAGCAGGCTGGCCTGGAACTCACAGAGATCTGCCTGCCTCTGCTTCTGCCTCTCAAGTACGGGGATTAAAGGTGTGTGCCAGCCATGTCCATTACGTATTAGAAACTCTTTCAGCTTATTAGATGTACAGATTCGTGTTTTCTCAAAGTTTTCAGCCATATTCATTACAACTGGTTTGCACCTTCTCCTTTCTCCTCTCCTTTGGTGTTCCTATGGTGTGTGTATTGCTATAATTAACAGGGCCCTGCTTTCCCCAGAGGCTCTGGCTAATTTTTTATCACCCCTTATTGCCCTCTGTTCTTCATATTATGCCATCTCTGTTAATCGGTTTTCACTGATTCTTCTGTCAAGTCCTCTCTGCTGTTGGGCCCTTTGGTTTAGTCATAGTAGTTCCTGCTGGGTTTTCTGTGCTGTGCTCTGTGGCTTGCCTGTCCTTTCTTTGTGGCACACCTCAGTTGTTTCTTTGCGTGACTTTTGCTTTCTTTCTCTCTTCTTTTTTGCTAAATGTGCACATTTTAAGCAGTATTTTGTAGCCACTTTGAACACTGCTTCCCCTTCCTTTTCAAAGCTTGTTTTCCCTCGCTTGCTTGTTTAGTGACTTCATTAAATACTTTCAATGAAATGTTTCCCAAAAGCTTGTAGCTTCAATATCATTTCTTGCAGGGTTGAGCTGGAGCCTGGCAGCCACAGCCTCCTGGCAGGACAGCAGTCTCGGCAGGGTTCACTTCATTCCATTTCCTTGGCTGCTGTTAAGCCGTCTTCCTCTGTCAGTGTCACTTAGCTTTTTAGCCCATTGACTGCAGGCAAGGTGCTCATGTATGTATCTATGAAATGTTGTCTGTATATATGTCAGTGTACCATGTGCATGCCTGGTGCCCAAGGAGGCCAGAGGAGGCCATCCGATCTTCTGGAACTGAGGCTAGAGATGTGGGAGCCACCGTGTAGGTGCTAAGAATCAATCCTGGGTTAGTAGTACTCTTAGCCATTGGCCATCTCTTTAGTCCCTGCTCATTTATTGACAGTACCCCATGCAAAAACTGTTCTACAACTTTAAGCCCTTTGAAGGAGTAATTTTATTGTTGTTGTTTTGTTTGTTTTTCTAGACATGGTTTCTCTGTGTAGTCCTGGCTGCCCCGGAACACTCTTTGTAGACCAGATTGGCCTTGAACTCAAAGATCCATCTGCCTATTTATCCAGGGTACTGGGGTTAAAGGCATGAGCCACCACCACCCAACTAAAGGAGTAATTTTTTAAAGATTTAATTTGTTATTTTTAATTCTGTGTGTGGAAGGTATATGCCCAGAGCTCAGAAGTTGTATATTTCCCTGAAGCTGGAGTCACACGTGGTTGTGAGACACCCAGCTGGGTGCTGGGAATCGAACTCAGGTCCTCTGAATAAGCAACCGGTGCTCTCAATTACTGAGCCATGTCTCCCGCCTGTAAAGGAGTCATTTTTAACTCCAGCCTTTGAAGTTTGAAGGGCTTCTCCTTCGTCCTCTTGGGTGTCATAACTTATTACCCCCTGGAGCCTCCTACTCCTTCTAAGTGGCATACCCTCACATCTCTGTTGTTGAGAGTGCCCGTAAGGTTCCTCTCAGCAGTGTTGGAGTTCTCTGTTCTTATGGACAGCTTTCCTCCTGGTCAAAGTCTCTGAGACACAGCTTCAGACGCCAAATTCTGTGAGGGAATGGAGCAGGGTAGATGATGTCCTGGAGTGTTCACTTTGCAAAGAGCTTCAGGAAGAAGAGATCCCCAACCCCTCAGCCAAGTGGCTGACCCTGGCAGTGAAATAATACTGCATGTAGAAGTCAGAGAGCAACTTACGGGAAATTTCTCTCCTTTCACCACATGAATACCAGGAGTTGAGCTCAGGTGGTCAGATTTGGCAGCAGGCACCTTTATGCACTGAGCTATCTCTCTGGTTCTATTGTGTTGTGTTTTTGGTTTTTTTTTTTTTATCATTCTTAAGTATGAGATCATTGCAGTTCCAACATCTCTTTAACTGTATAAACACAAAACAATTCCATTATTTGCCAAGTGTGTTTTTAAAGGTTGTTGCTCCTCAAGTTTCTCATTGCCCTTATCGCTATCAAAGCACACAGCCATGTATCAGTATGACATGATGGCTGTGGTAAAGTCACAGAGATAAGGGCATTTCTTTGATGACACATGCTATTTGTGGGGTGGCACAAACTGTAAGCTCAGTACTTGGTAGGCTGAGACAGGAGGTTTACTGAGTTTGAGACCACCCTGGGCTACATACACAGCAAGACCTTGCCATAAGTAATGTTATTGCTTTTATGCTTGCTTAGTTTCTGTATATCTGGGGAGGATTCTCTGCCTATCTTTTACCTGGTTTTTAGTGGGTCATTTGTTTTCTTACTGTGGTGTTTTGTTCTGTTTTGTTTAAATACATTTCAATTTCCACCCCACCTGAATGTGAACTCTGGCTTGTAGACTCAGCTTGCCTTCCTAGAGCATGAAAAGCCCCTGCCTCCACGTGTGCTCACATTCAGAGGCACAGGGCTTAATACTTCAGCATTGTCATCTGGAGGGACAGATGTCAGTCCACAGCATGGCAAGGCCCCATGAGCCCCCATCATGGGCACCATGTAGAGAATGCGATGTAGCACCCTCTGGTGGATGTGAGAGGGACAGGTGGCTGTGCCTTGCCCAGACCTCAGAGCCTTCCTGACTTCCTTACCTATCCTACCACAGGCTCGCCGGTTGGCCAGAGACTCTCAGACCACCCTGATGTGAGGAAAATCGGGTTCACAGGTTCCACAGAGGTGGGAAAACACATCATGAAAAGGTAGGGGGGGCACAGGGAGGAGAGGTCACCCAGGCCGTGGAGCCTGGGTATAGATGATGCACTCCGTAAGCTGGGTCCTGCTTCTTGGTTTTTAGTGGGCATAGCCACTCACAGCAACCATGTTAATACAGATGCTGAGTTTCCCACAAGCCCTTGAGAGGCCCGTGGGGCTTCCCAGTGGAGGCCACACAATCCAGGGGGTCCTGGTACTGTGTCACCTCCTAAGCCCTGAAGTGCTTGAAGTCAGTGGCTCTGACTTGAGATTGCATGACTATGAACTAGACACCGATTTTAAAAACTCAGCACACACTAAAATATACCCGTTCATAACTTTTGTATTGATTACAAGCTGACCTAGTGATGTTTTTGATGTTAGATTAAATGGAACCTATTATAATTGGCTTTCTGTATCCATGGTTGCCACGTGGCAGATTCAGACAGCTGTGGATTGGAAATATTTGAAAAAAATCAATTTTGCCTATGCTGACTGTGTGCAACCTTTCTTTTACAGTTACTTAGCCAATGCAAGCATTCACAGCATGCTCACATGATGTTAGGCCTTGACTTCATGTAGAGAGGGCGGTGGGTGCAAGAGGATGGGCTTCTTCTGTGCATAGACAATATTGTCCATACCGAGCCTCAGCTCGAGGGCGTTGGCATCCACAGGGCTCTCCTGAGTCACCATGGGCCGTGCTGGGGCAGGGGAGACTGTCCCCTTGGGTGGTCTGGAACAAGAAGACTCTTCTCCCAGGCCATGCTTGGTACCTACTTGAAGGTGGCATCACTCAAGTCTTGCGCAGGGACACATCTTTCCACTTGGTCACTAGAACCCTGAACTATCTGCCCCTTTCTGGCCACAGTCACACCAGCAAGGGTGCTTCTCGGGATACACTCGATCTGCTTCCCTGGAGCACCAGCTGTGTGCTAAGCCCTGGGATGTCATAGGAACCAGACAAATGCACGCTGCTGTGGGAGGCCCTGTCTTCTCACAGATGGGGTCGCTCACATAGCAGGATCCAGCATCTAGCACACAGAGAGAGATGGGGGTCATAGGGGAGGATCAGAAAACAACCCTAATAAGGGGACAGAGTGGAGCAGAGGAGGGCGGCAGTGGGTGTGAGGGGCCGGGCCTGGCCGGGCTGTGAGGGGAACAGGGATGGGCCCAGTGATAGACAGTGAGATGGGTTGTGGGGAGACGGTGGCTCCACCACGCTCTGGACTTGCCTTGTCTACCACCTGCAAGCCCCTGTGCTCCGAGCCCCCTGGCACCAGCCCCAGTCCTCTGTTCCCTCCAGCTGTGCCCTGAGTAATGTGAAGAAAGTCTCCCTGGAGCTGGGCGGGAAGTCGCCCCTTATCATCTTTGCTGACTGTGACCTCAACAAGGCTGTGCAGATGGTGAGGCTGGGCTGGGCAGCGCAGGGATGGGGACAGGTGGGAGGAAGCGAGGGAGGCACTGGGCCAGAGGCAGAGGAACAGCAGTGGGGGATCTCTCAGCTCCCACGGCTAACCTAAGCTGGCATAGCCATCCATGATGCCATCACAAGTATAGGGAGCACATAAAGAGGCACCCTTGGGGCAAGGATGATGTGTGCCCTCCACAGTGTATTCCCAGTATGTTCTAACTGTCGCACCATTAAACCAGCTGCACGGATTGGGAGCAGGAACAGGCTAAATGTCTGGCATGTGTGGAAAGCAAAGTGTCCCTCAGGCATGACCCTGCTGACAGCCACCACTCTGCCAATGACCCTGTGCACACGTGCCCAGCTTTCCACCTACGCACTGGGCAGCCACAGGTTAGGCCTGAACACACCCATGCACCCAGGGCCTGAAAAGTACCCATCTGTGGTGGCCTCTTAGATCAACCTGACTCAGGACTCAGGACAGTGACTGCATATGGTACATGCCATGGGAGTGGGAGTGGTTTGTACCATTGGTATTGTCACTCATGTGCCTTGGTCCCCTTTCCACTCCTATGTAAACAAATTAGTCAGGCCCATCCAACCAGGTCTCCAACTATCTTAGCAGCGTGACTAAGCCTCTCTCTGCCTTGAAGGAGGGCATGGCACCTAACAGAGCCCTAAGAGGGAGTCCAGCCTTGCTCAATGGGAAGCTGAGGGAGGGCAGGACCTTCATTATTCATGTCCCCCAGTAGCCCAACAGTCCAGGACCTTGGCTCAACTCAAAGTGATGCTGCTGCTGAGCCCTGCACATAGCTGGAGGTCTGTGCTAACTGCCGGGCTGTATCGTGCAGACCAGGAGAGCTGAACTGGACTCTGCACCCCACCCCTGGCCTCCTGCAGTGTCCTGGCAGCTTTCTTGCACTCCCTCAGGGGCTTCCCTAGAACTAGGGCTGTCCCTCTCAACCCAGCTCTCTAACCCCACTAACATATAACCTGGTGCCTCTCCAATCAAGTCTCAAGAAGACCTGGTACCTTTTGAGCCACCCAGTGAGCCTACCCATGGGCTGGGGGTCCAGGCAGGCTCAAGCTCACCCCACATATTATTCTTTGTTGTCACGTGAATAGCATCCTTCTGTGGTGATGGAAATGAGGTCTCTGTGTGGCTCCCTCTTCCCATGTGGCATTGTGTCCTCACTTCTCACTTGCCTCCACCGCCGGCTGAGAATTGCACAGGACATGTGTGCCCAATGCTGGTCAAGCCTGATCCATGGGAGGAAGGCAGCATGCAGGCGCACCCCGTCTTCCCCTGAAGGGTTAACAGTCCTGGTGGGCAGCTGGGCAGAAGCACACTTGGAGATTTGTGACCTGGCATTTTTGCGCTTCTCTGAAGGGCATGAGCTCCGTTTTCTTCAACAAAGGGGAGAACTGCATTGCAGCAGGCCGGCTCTTTGTGGAGGACTCCATTCATGACCAGTTTGTGCAGAAAGTGGTAAGTTCCAGGCTAGAGTCTGAGCTGGGGGTGGGGAGCAGAGGGGCAGGCTGCAAGAGAGGTGGTGGTGCTGAGTGAGGAGTGTCTGAGCACCTCTCACTGGGTACCACCTGCCCATTCAGAGGATCCTTGGGGAACTCTCTTGAGTCTTCAGCTCAAATTGACATGATCAAAGGGCCTGTGGACTGAGGGTACCTCAGTGACCTAGAGCTTGCCCAAACTGTGGTCCCATCCTCAGCATCACCAAAAAGGAGGCATGTTCTCTGAAAGTGGAGCCTAGGATGAGGACCTAGTGTACAAGATTCACAAGGGCTGACCTCCTTAGGTGAGTCCAGAGGAGGGACCAGGAGAGGACAGGGCAAAGGACAGGATAGCAAGGACATGGTCTCAGGACCCCTAGCAGCATCCCTGGAGCAGGAAGTACTCTGTACAGTTGCCCAGAATCAAGAGGCTAGGCTTTGCCCCAGGCCCCAGTATTGGGCAATGGTTGCTGCAAGCTGGCCATGGAGTAAGGGGGTCAGCTTCTGCCAGCTTCCAGTGACCCAACAGGTGCCAAGCAGTGGCTCCCACTAGAGTTACCAGATAATAATGAAACCCCAAAGGGTAGACTGAGTCTGGTTTCAGGAACAAAGTGATCTTCTTGGTCCTGGGCCGCTGTTTTATTTGCTTGCTGTTTCTCTGTTTGTGGTGCTGCAGCCCAGAGCCTTGACTAATGAGATGATTGTTCTGCCCCAGCCCCAGCAAGGAATGTCTCTAACTCTTGACCTTTGGATTTGCTAGTGGATTGGCCTCATTATGACCAGCCTCATCATGTGAGGTTGACAGCTATAGACTGACATTCCTCTAACATAAAACCAGAGAGGGAAAAACTTCAACTGTTAGAATAAAGTCATGGGAGGGACATAGGCTGGTCCAGCCAGAGCCCCCATCCATGCTCAATCTGAGGCATCTGAGGCCAGAGGTGTCCCTGTTGGCAGCTGTAAGCTCACCCTGGGTCCTGAACCCAACAGAAAAAATGCAGGGATCCTGAAAGGTGGCGGTGGCAAGTCTAAGTGTCCCTTTACATACACTGTGGCTAGGACACCCTGAGAAGGATGAGGTGACATGGTCGTTTAGGAGCATTTCCTGGGGGAAGGTCTGTGTTACAGAATACCTGAAATAAATGACTCCTATGGAAGAAAGGTTTGCTCTAGCTCACAGTTTCGGGGTACATGGTGCTGGCCCCATGCTTCAGGCCTGTGGTGAGGCACAGTGTCATGGTAGAGTGCACTACAGACCAAAAATTCTCACTTCATGGCTCTGGGAAGCAGAAGAGAGGAAGGGGCCAGGGCCCCAATATCTCCTTCAAGGGAACAACTCCAATAACCTCACTCCCTCCTGCTATGAGGTCCACACATCCCAACAGCCCCCAAGCTGACAATCAAACCTTCAAAATATGCATCTTGGGAGGACCCCAGGGCTAAACCAGAGTCGTCAGGAATGTGTCTAAGTATGAAAGGTGACAGGGACAGGAAAGAGCTGAGCAGCTTTGCTGTGTGACAAATGACACATGACACCCAGTAGTTGAGTTTACTTGGCTCACAGTTCATCCAGACTAGGGTGAGCCCTGAACTGAATAAGGGTGGAGACAACTTTGCCTGATCCTAAGACCCCAGGTCAGGACCAGGCCATACAAGCAAGGGACTGGGGCTGCTCTCCCAGAGGCCAAGAGATCTGTCTTATTGGCCGTTGATTCTGTCCAACTATGTTTCCTTTCTTTATCCTACATCCTGACTCATTTTTTAAAAAAGATTATTTTGTGTGTGTGTGTGTGGATAGATGTTTTCCCCGCATGTATGTATTTGTACAATACATGTTTGGTGTCTGCAGAGTTCAGAAGAGGGCATTGACTTCTCTGGAACCGTAGTTACAGATGGTTGGTTGTGAGCCTCTGTATGTGTCTGGGAACCAAGTCTATTCCTCTGGAAGAGCAGCCAGTACTTTTAACCCATGAGCCATCTCTTCAGTCTCCAAGTCATTTTCTGTCCTCCTCACACCCAAGCTCCAGAGTCATTACATCACCTCCTCTGTCACTCCCTGGTGATACCCCAGGTCCATCTCTAACTACAAAGCCTAGCCTCACTTTGAAGCTGGCTGGAGCAGAGGGAAGGCTCCCCACAGGAGGCCACTTTCAAAGGATTTATTGAAGCAGAAGAAAATGAAAGCAGAGATACGTGGACTTGAGCCTTGAACCCTTCTCTCTGTTCAGTGTCCCTCTGTCTGTCACCGAGACTACTGTAGTAGATAGGCTTGGAGTCAGTGTGGGAAAGCCCCATTAGCCTGGAAATGGTTTCAGGGACCTGTGGCCAGTACAAAACTGTGAAAGTGTGAAATGTCTCAGTACCATCATAGGATACCGTGGTGGCATTAAGCAGGACCTGATCTGAGGACTTTCTGCAGGTGGAGGAGGTGAAGAAGATGAAAATCGGCAACCCCCTGGACAGAGACACCAACCATGGCCCGCAGAACCACGAGGCCCACCTGAAGAAGCTGATGGAGTATTGCCAGCGCGGTGTGAAGGAAGGAGCCACGCTGGTCTGTGGTGGGAGCCAAGTCCCAAGGCCAGGTCAGTCAGAGTTCTCCAGCTCACTTGGGTAAACTGAGGCAGCAAATACTAGGCCTCTGGTTTCCAGCCCAGCCTTAACTGGACATAGCTGAAGGCCAAGTACCTGTGTGGTCAGGATCCTGGCCTCCAGCTCAAACTGGAATCGTGGACGTAATGGGCCGTGGCTGTTTGGTTAATCTCTGGACCCAGGTCTGGAACTGAAATGGTGAGGAGTCCAGAACATTCCTCAGCGCTGGCATTCCCTGTTGTGCAGGGTGTTGCTGTTGGCGTCACTCCGACATGGTGTCAGTCTCCTCGGAGTTAGTTCAAGGTTCTCCCTCTTTAATTTCTCTTCTAAACAAATGTTTTGTGACTTCTGGGGAGATATGTACTAACGCCTACTCACCCCAGCTAGGGCACCAGTGACCACCCAAAAAAGAGATAGTCCTACCCATGTCTAGCTTATTGAGCCAGTGGATTTATTGGGGTCACTCACAGGAACATGAATGGCTCAAAGGCAGCTGCTCCAGAGTCTGGGTGACACCTCCCAAAAGCTGCATCCTGGAACACTCTCAAACAACCTGGAGGCAGCTCTGCTGCCATCTCTTCTCCCTTTTCACTGCCTAGTGAGTAGGTGACAGGGGCCGTTTGTATCTTGTGTCATTTTCTTGAGTGTTATGAGCCACCTTCCTCCCTCCAGGGAATGTTTTCGATCAGAGCAAATAGCCAGGCAACAGGTAGAAACGCCACAGTGTCCCTCCAGCGATGGCCAGCTGCCCTTAGCTAGGAGTGAGCCTTTACCTGGAGCGGGCAGTCCTTGAGATGGTGCAGCTCTTCATAGGCACATGGCTCAGGTCACCCATCCAGAGCTCTTGACACAGCCAGCCTTAGATACTATCACCTGATTGGTCCCAGACACTTGGCTTCAACAATCAACTCACTGAATGTCTTAGTTACTTTTCTATTGCTGTGAAGACACCATGACCAAGGCAGCTTACAGAAGAGTTTATTAGGGGCTTACAGATTCGGAGGGTGAGTCCATGACCATCATGCCGGGGAGCATGGCAACAAGCAGGCAGTTACGGCATTGGAGCAGTAGCTGAGAGCTCACATCTTGAGATCACAACTCTGAGGCAGGAAGAGCTAACTGGGAATGACATGGGCTTTTGAAACCTTACATCCTGACCCCAAATGCACACCTCCTTCAACAAGGCCACACCTCCTAATTCTTCCCAAGAAGTTCCACCAATTGGGGACCAAGTATTCAAATACATGGGGGCCATTTCCATTGAAACCAGCAGTGTCTGACCCCAAACACACTTGCTTCTCTGGAATCTACCTATTTCTAGCCACCCAAACCAGGAAAGCAAAAGGAACATGGATGGAACCTTGTGCTATCTACCCACAGTGCCACAGCTCCACACCCTGCCTGGCTTTGCTGTCTGTCTTTCACACTCTATAAGGAACCCCACACAGAGGAGGCTTTCACTAACTGATAGAAAAGAGGAGGAGAAGAAGGGACACACCACTCTTTCTGACCCCTAGATTTTAACTCTCCCCTGGTTTTGTTAAATCTGGCACCTCATTTATGCCTTGGCTCTCCTACACCCCTGCCACCTTCTGTATCTAATCCTGCCAAGTGTCCCTGTGAGCCACCGATCCTTTGTTTATTCACCTTCTGAGAGCTCTTGGGTGCCAATGCAGCGGTGCCCTCCTGCTGCAGGGGAAAGTTCCCTGCCTGCCTCTATGGCCACATTCGCAAACTTGCCCTTTACCCAACCTGTCATGTCTTTCATTCTCTCTGGATGTTTCTCACATTCTGCCATCTGTATTTGCTGTTCCTCAGCTTGGCAAACAACTCCCCAGTGGCCCTCCCAGAGAACAACTTATCATTTAGCTCAAGTGGCATTTAAGCACAACCTTCCCTGTATCACCAACGTGGGAGTTCCTTAGGGCTGGGGACAGTATGGCAAACCCTAGCAGGGGCTAGGTGGCAAATTTTGGGGTAAGAACTGTTCACAGAACAAGGAGAGGGATCCAACGGGGCCTGTGCAGCCCCTAGGAACGTGGGGGCAGCACATCTATTCCTCTGAATGATAGAGTGGAGAATGTTCTAGATCCCAATCAGGAACAGGACAGATCAGGGCTGACTCTCCATTTCTCCCTGGAAGGCAGAGGATGAGGCACCTGGGTCTATAGTGTACCTGTTAGAACCAGAGTTAAACAAACTGTGAGCGCCAGGCCCTGGCCAGCATAGGGAGGAGACAGCCAGGGACCTATACCTTCTATATGCCTCAGGCCGCTGTCTCCCCTACAGGCTTCTTCTTTCAGCCAACAGTCTTCACAGATGTGGAGGATCACATGTACATCGCTAAGGAGGAATCCTTCGGACCCATCATGATCATCTCCCGGTTTGCTGATGGGTATGTGATCCTCCATGTCTCTCAGGGCTTTTTCTCTGTGTGCCTGGAGTCTTGATATCAGCTGTAAGAGATGGTCCATGAGAAGGAAACTGAGTCAGTGAAGAGCCTGTACACAATGCCTGGGCTGCCTGCAGAGGCCTTTTGAAGTACTTGGGGCTCCCTTTGCCCTCCCTTCCCTGGGCCTGGATGGCTTCCAGGCCCAGATGAACAAAAGTCAATTTCTTTGTATATCCCAACTTCCCTGTGTTTGCTCTCCAAAGTCTCTCTGGTATTACATATAGCCTGCCAGGTCCTGTTCTCATGGTGTCCTGATAAGTACTAAATGAGCACTAAACTAGCCAAATGGCCTGGGACAACTGTGGCATTGGGTCTGACTAGTGAATGAGTCCATGCATCAGGTTGGTTGGATAGAGTGAGCCTGTCTCAGATCTGTGCTCCATCTGCGCTTGCTTAGTACAAAGGAAGTAGTCACGCTTACCTGGGCTTGGGCTGTCTCTCCACGGTAGCCTTGGATCACTGGCCTGGAGCCTGGGTTCCATGGAAGCCAGCTGGAGACAGCAAGGATACTCAGGAGCAAGCCTCAGAGCACACGCCTTGGCCTGGGAGCCATCCCGGCCATCAGGTTAAAGAGAAAGAAGGGTCCACTCACAGTAGAGGGACCACAGCTCGGTGGACACATTTGACCACCCACACCTTTTCCTGATTCATTTTTTTTCAGGCAAAATGACACCTTTGTCTTCACCTTTCCCAACTGATTGTCACGATATGACTACCGTTACCAGCTTATGCTGGCTGTATTAGACTTACAGTCTCCACCAAGCAGGCACGGCCCCAGCTTTTAGGTCCGATGCCTGCTGACTGCTCAATCCACCTCTGCCCAAAGCTGCATTTCTGGGCTCTCTTCCTGCATGAGGCCCCATGCCCAAATCTGCTCTGTGAAATACTCATGCCCCTGCCCCTCCAAGTCTCTCCACTCTACTGTCCCCTTCTCCAGTCTGGTCTCAGCACAGATTTTTCCTTTTAGGGTCTCATGGCTAATGAGCAAGGGGTTAGACACTTTGGGGAAGCAGACTCTGATGTTGCCTTGTCCCAAGTCCAACAATGGGTGCTTTGAGCATCCCTCAGGAAGTTATTGGGTTTCTCCCACAGGGACATGGATGCCGTGCTATCTCGGGCCAATGCCACAGAATTTGGCCTGGCCTCTGGTGTCTTCACCCGGGATATCAACAAGGCCTTATATGTCAGCGACAAACTCCAGGCGGGCACTGTGTTCGTCAACACATACAACAAGACTGATGTGGCCGCACCCTTTGGAGGATTCAAACAGTCTGGATTTGGCAAAGATCTGGGTAATCAAACCTTGTCAGTGGGGCTGCCTGTCAAAGGTCACCAAGTGCCGGGTTCTGTCCCTGGTGCCGGGGGTGTCACATTGAGCAAGATAGCTGGTAGCTGTTTAGTTCTTGCTGGGAAAAGGACACTCATGGGGCTGATGTCAATACTGAGACAGCAGGCAGCAATGGAGAGAATATATACAGGAGATTCCAGTCACAGGGAGGGGAGGAAGGTAACTTCTTGGCTACAGATAGCCAGCAGGGCACCCATCCCACCCCCTCTACCACCACAAGGTAGCAGGGGCCAGAAAGGTTCTAGATAGCTGCCCCACATTGCTTCTGCATTCCCCTTCCACACTGGAGCCCAAGCCCATAGCTTACTACAGGGACTGCCTGGATTTATCCCCAGGGCCTTGGTGTCTCATCTATGGAGAGAGTTAGGTCGCCCACAGCTGTGCTCATCTCAGGGATCCCCAAGAAGAACCATGTAAAGCCACAGGTGTACCAGCAGTGTGTGCTTTCTGGTATTTCTGGTGTACCAGCAGCATGTGCTTTCTTGCAGGAGAGGAGGCCCTAAACGAGTACCTGCGGGTCAAGACTGTGACTTTTGAGTATTGAAGCCAGGTCTCTGTGGTGCTTCTCCTGTATTCTGTTGCCCTCCCCCCAGGGACCCTGGCCCCTGTCTGGTGGCTCAGGACCCTCCTGTCCACAGCACCACTCCCTTAAGCCTCTGGAGCTATCAGCCTGTGCCCCTGCTGGTGACAGGACACCCTCGGAACAATCAGAAGTGGCTCCAAGTGGAGTGGGCAGTCATGTCCCGGATGAATAAAGATATGAGCAGAGACAGTTTGCACTTTGTGTCACCGCTCTGTCTGTGGGTGCCCTGGATGGTCCCAGAAGGAACAGTCACCCTGAGTCCCGTGTATATAGCATCACTTGGCCTTCAGAGAATGAAACTCCTTAGTGGGTTCACAGGAAGAAATGCATGTGTCAGCACACACCTCCAAAGGCAAGAGCTGAGATGGGTGTGAGAGGCTGTGGAGAAGAGGAACTCCCCAGAAGCAGGAAATGGGACTTGGGGGGCAAGGCCTGGGCCATGAAGCAGCCCAGTGTCCTCAGCAAGGACCCTGGTCCTCTCCAGCCACTCAGTGGTCTAGGGCAGTGATGATGGCAGCCTGGGGCCTGCAGTGGGAACTTCACCCTGCCTGGCATCTAAGACCTGGGCTGAAAACCCCTATCTTCTACCATCTGTATTTCTTATCATCTTACACCACCCCTGCCAAGAGCACAGCCCCTGCAAGTCTTCTGCTACCTGTGTGCCCACCTGCCGGTGCCCAAGGCCCTTTTCCCTGTACCCTCATCCAGAAGGTCCCACACACCACAGACTTGCCATTGCTTTGGTTACCTAACATGCCCATTCTCTTCCTGGCATGCCAATCACTACTACCTCTCTCTGACTCTGCCTCCCAGGGTCCAAAAGCTTTCAAAGGCTTCTCTGTCCTTCCTCAACTCTCCTGGCCAGGTGGGAGTGACCTACGTCAGCCTATACTGGTGAGGGAAAGATTTCCACCAGGCCTATTGGTATCCTGGCCTTCCTCCACATCCCTGCCCTTCCCCTAAGCACAGTGCAAGCCCCATAATGACATTTTGGTCAACAGGAAGCCACATATCTGATATAGGTCCCAGGTGACAGCAGTGGGTTTAAGAATTCCTATCACCTTTGATATCATGAGTGATGTGATGTAATCACGTTGCTCCTGGATTTGGGGTGGAGCTGTGGAAACCCCACTGCATAGTATGAAACTACAGAGATTCAGAGTCGCTGTCACTGGCCATGATGTATTCACTAAGATAATCAGCGTCAGTATACTCATTTTTTAAAAAAAGATTTATTACTTCTTTGTGTGTTTGTGTGTATATGCACATATATGCAGGTGCCAGATGAGATGAGAAGAGAGTATCAGATCCCTTGAATCCAGAGTTACAGGCAGTTAGTTGTAGGCTGATAGACATGGGTGGTGGGAATCAGGCAATTTGCATAAGTCTGAGCCATCTCTCTAGCTCATGCACTCTTTGACATGCACAGTGACAGCATTGCCTGACAGCACAGTTCTTGGAGCTTATCCCAGTCTCAAAGTGACATAGGACAGTAGATTGTGTGACCCCCCACACACATGTGATCACTGGTAGTGGCAATGGTAACCACAATAGCTTGGCAAGTGCTATGTGCCATGCAGGCTTCTAAATCCTCTCCTCACATTTGTACTGTGCATGATGCGGTCCAGGGGAGGAGGATGACTAGCCCACCGAAGCAGAGAAGCTAGCTTGCTCAGGGTCCTGTGGCTGCTATCAAGCTCCTTTTCCTTCCCAAATCATGAGACCCTTGAAGCCCACTCTGTGCAGTGACTCACTCTGTCAGAAACCCAGGTCCTGAGTCTCTTGGAATGGGTCCCAGGACCTTCACTTCTAAGTAACAGCTATGGGACACCAGTTCCTAATGGGAAATCCAGACTATCCCCCTTGTGTGGGTGCTGTAGTCCATGTACAGGGTGAGATGGGCTATGCCTAGGGCTCCCTGTGCTGAGGCTGTAGACTCTCGGGGGTCTTCTTACAGGTCTATGAAAGATGTGTGGCTCCCTCTGTGAGGCTTGTTCTGGGTCCCAGTGTGTGTGTGTGTGTGTGTGTGTGTGTGTGTGTGTGTGTGTGTACGTACAGTCATGTGTGCATGAGTGTGTGCTAAGGGTGCTTCTAATTGTTTCTTTCCTGCTTCCCCAGCAGGACCCCATCCCTGCCCTGGGCATGCCCAGCCTTGCTTCCTGATGCCCACTGTCCATTTTTAAGTGGGATAAGGACATATTGCTCTGCCCATTTTTAAGGGTGTATTTTGGCGACACTAAATACCACTCCATTGTTTTCAACAACCACCTCCCTTCCGTCCCTGAATCCTATTTTCCTCACATCAGGGTGGTCTGAGAGTCTCTGGCCAACCGGCGAGCCTGTGGTAGGATAGGTAAGGAAGTCAGGAAGGCTCTGAGGTCTGGGCAAGGCACAGCCACCTGTCCCTCTCACATCCACCAGAGGGTGCTACATCGCATTCTCTACATGGTGCCCATGATGGGGGCTCATGGGGCCTTGCCATGCTGTGGACTGACATCTGTCCCTCCAGATGATAATGCTGAAGTATTAAGCCCTGGGCCTCTGAATGTGAGTGCACCTGGAGGCAGGGGCTTTTCATGCTCTGGGAAGGCAAGCTGAGTCTGCAAGCCAGAGTTCACATTCAGCTGGGTGGAAATAGAAACAGCCCAAGTCTGCAGCCTTTACCACATGCCCCACAGCCATCTAAAAAGTCTTTGTGAGGCAGGAATAGCTCATTGGGAAAGCAGCCATCTAGGTGAGTGAGGTTCTGGGTTCTATCCTCAGCACACATGTGCACACACAACCATAATAATCTGCAGCCATCAAGTTCTAGCAGATTGTATGCATTCTATGTAACATTTAAAATATGTCACAGGGTTTATCATCCTGTAGTGGTTTGAGAGAAAATAGCCCCCAAAGGGAATGGCCCTAATGGGAGGTGCCGTCTTGTTGGAGTACGTGTGACCTTGTTGGAAGAAGGGTATCACATTTCTTTCTTTCACCAACTCACTTGCTCACTACAGACAGCCTTATTCACTAAAAGCCATGGCTTTAGGCCAGACTTGGAATCCCTGCTCTGCTCTGGGGGTGGGCTTTGATGTCTCCTATCTCAAGCTACACCCAGTAGTGTCTGTTGCCTACAAGTCAAGATGTAGAACTCTCAGCTCCTTCTCCAGCACCATGCCTGTCTGCCTACTGCCATGTCCTGACATCATGATAGTAGACTAAGCCTCCGAACTGTATGCCACCCAATTAAATGTTTTCTTTTATAAGAGCTGCCATGGTCATGTTGTCTCTTTGCAGCAATAGAAACCTTAACTAAGACACCTCTTGCCCTGGCATTTCTTCTTTTCATATTCTGCTGCCCTCAAACATTAGATAATTCAGGTCCTTTGCAAGCTCCTAAGGAGAAAGATCCGTGTCCTATGAGGAGACCCTATGTACTGGCTCTCCCAGCTGCCCTGGGATACCCTCCCCTTGCCAGCTCCTCCTTGTGTGCAGTCAGCGAAACCTATCTTTAGCCTCAGGTCAGTCTCCTCAAGGCCTTGGGTCAGTCCTGAGAGGAGGGGGTGCTTAGCTGCCCGGGTGCTGTCCCCGAAGATTGCATCGAGTCAGGTCTCCAGAGAGCAGCAGTACTTACGTGGGAGCCATCCCCACGGTGGCCCCACAAGCTGGCCAGCTGCTCCCAGCTTCCACCTTCCTCCTCCAGAGAGACACAGCAGCAGTGCTGAGGCCACCACAGAGTCCACACTGAGAAGTGCCGTAAGTCTTTCATTGCCCCTAAAGGTTAGGCAGTTCGGAGCTAGTCCAGGACCCAAGGAAGAGCTTGCTAATGAGCCAGGAGCCTCCTAACCTTTCACACCTGGCACTGCCACACACTCACTGATGAGCAAACCTTGGTTTCCTGTCCTGCAGAAACTGCAGTGCCTGCCCTGTGCACCCCAGGCTTTCATGGTGAAGTGGACCACCACTGTGTCAGTGGGTGCTGTGGTCCAAGTGCTATGACCATTGCAGTATAAAAATTTTGCTCGTGCTTATATTTTTGAAAATTACTAGTGGGTTACCCATGAGACAGCTTTGTCTTCCTGGTAGCACTCAGCCACACGTACAGCTGCCAGGAAGGGCTAGGGGTGCGTGTAGGGTGTGGTGAGCTGCTCTGGCCTTAGCCTAATGCCGGTCAGGCTGGTCTCAGCTGTCTGCAGAGATCCCTGGGAGGCCAATTTGCCTGACAGGACAACAGTGAAGAAGGATTTCCCCATGTGTATAATGAAGGCCAGGGATGGCATTGTGCCCTAGATGGACAGGCTCTTGGGATGAGGGTCATCCTAAGCTAGCTCTTGGGTATCAGGAGGGGAGTGGTGCAGGGGCTTGAAGCTTTTCTAACTAATCAGAAGGCAAATTTTGTTTGGGGGAATTTTCTTCTCATTTTGCATGGGAAATTAATATGTTTGGTTGTGAGCCTAGCCTTTAACAGCTGAGTCATCTCTCCAGCCCATGAAATTAATATTTTAAATTTAATGTTTGAAAGGAGATGACAGGTGTGGTGTTGCATAGCTGTAATCACTGCACTTAGGAGTCAGATTCAGGTTTCGTGGGTTTGAGGCCAGCCTTGATTACATAGCAAGTTCCAGGCCAGCCAGAGCTACATAGTGAGACCTTATTTCAAAATAAAAAAGACAGATAATCCACAGGATAGTCGTGTGTGTGTGTGTGTGTGTGTGTGTGTGTGTGTGTGTGTGTGTCTGTCTGTCTGTCTGTATGTATGTATGTATGTATGTATGTCTGTGTATGGAACCCTGGGTATCCTGGGAAAGCACTGTAGCACCGAGTCCCATCTCAGCCACGAGCAGTCACCATTTAACAGGAACTGGATAACAAGAGCAGCCATATCCATCCATCCATCCATCCATCCATCCATCCATCCATCCATCTTCCTTTCATAAACTCACTTGCTCAGGGCAGACAGCCTTATTCACAAAAAGCCATGACTTTAGGCTCAGGCCAGACTTTAACTCCCTGCTCTGCTATGGCAGTGTATGTAGCCTTGGGCAAGTAGGCACCTCTAGCCTCTTGGCTTCCTTACCCTCATGAAAGGGCATCAGCTCTGCATAGCCCAGGCTGCATGAAGGTGAGTGGCAGGCAGAGGACATAGTACAAAGTCCTGAAAACTGCTTTCCCCCTTTGTCATTGCACCTGCTTATTTGCTGATGTCTCAAAACCCTTCAGAAGCTGAGCTGACACCCTGCTCTGGCCCTGCTTGCCTCTGGCTACCTCTGTCCTCAGTGACTCTGGAGGGTAGCATCCCCAAGGAGCACTGGTTACATGTGAGGACTGGCAGATGCTGGACTTTAGGTATCCTGCTCTCTGCTTTCAGGTGGGTTACCTCTAAGTTCCCCCCAGAAACCCCTGGAGTGGCTCTGGGAGGTCACCGTGTAGGCCTGTTTGTCGTGGACCTCCTGCTTTCCTTTTTTGCCTCCCCTCTTTACTCTCATGGGGCTTTCAGTGTCAGCCTTCATGCAAAGCGTTCACACTGGAGTCCTGTCTCAAGGAGGAAGGGCTGAGGGCCAACGTTCTCTCCAAGACTATGACACCAGTTACTTGGGTTCCCACCATGCTAGCCCTGCCTCCCTATGGTTCTGCCACCTCCCAACAGCACTTCAGTCTGGAGATCAAACCCTTGTTAAACCTTTATGAAACCTCCAAAACTAAGGGTCAAAATAAAAACCCTTTTCTCTAAGTTGATTTTGTTAACAGTAAAAGACAGCAGACCAGCATGAATCCGAGATCAAGGTGCAGGGATGGTTATTTCTGATCCCATCTCTTCCTCTTCCTCTTCCTCTCTATGTCTTAGCTCCATGCACACAGGGAGAATGGGCTGTCAGGGTTCTTCCTCTTCCTGGGGGGACTCCAGTCCCATTATGATCGCATCCTATGACCTCATTTATTCATTGTTACCTCTTTACATAAGCCCTGTTGACAAATACAATCGCCTTGGGGCCTCAGAAATCAATGTATGTATTTAGACAACGTGAGCAACTCAGACCTTAATTTCCCCGAACATGTTTTCTATGTTGTTTTGTTCGTTTGCTGAGGACAGAATCCAGGAATCGGCCTCTCTAACACTGAGTTGCATCTCTCCAGCCCTTTACATACTTTTCTGTGCCAGTTGAATTTCTCTAGAAAACCATAATCTTTCACAGCGGGTTTCTGCAGATGCAGTTGGCTGCTTAGAATCCAGCCAGGGCTCAGGATTCCTGAACCAGCAGAGAGCAGTAAGTGGGGGCACAGGCCGGTTTGCGGGAGCTGGTGTCCACCGAGATTCACCGCTGCTGGGTCTTCCAGGGCTGTGTCAGCCTGGGCAGCCCACAGCTACCCAAGCAGGTGAAGAGGACCCGCCCCTTATCCCTTCTGCAAAGGTCTGAAGTCATTTCCGAGTCAACCAGCGATGCCTGCAGAGGACTGGTAATTACCACTAGATAAATATGAAAGCATTACAGCCATGTTGAAGGACAGAACTTGATGACACATACCGAAGTGTTTAAAGGTGCAATATCTAGAAATGTTAAATTGAAAACAAAACAGGCAGATAGGGACCCCGAGGAAAGCTGGCCCTTGTAGCGAGCTTCTGTAGACCAGTCGCACTTAGCTCCGCCGCCCGGCCCCGCCCCTGACCGTGGCCCCGCCCTACTTGGGACCTCCCAAGTCCCGCAGAACCCCTCGCCCCCGCCCCAGCGGCCCCGCCTCTGAGACGTGTCATTAACGCCTACAGCACTCAGGGTGCATCACCGCACACCCCGCTGTAGGCTCGGCGAGCTGTCCTGTGTTCATTGGAAACCGCTGGGGCTGCCAAGGTGGGCGTCTTTGGGAGTTAATTGGATACCTCAGTCCACCGGACCCTTACTAGAAGGCTTCAAAACCTGGGTTCTCAAGCTTCACCTCTTACGACCTGGCCTCGTCCACAAAGCCGGCCCACAAAGCCCCTCCCACCAGGTGGCTCCGCCCCTCTGTGACCCCGCCCTTCTGTCCGGGCGCCTGGGCAGGGCGGGGCTGGCCCTCCGGCCGCCCTTCCCGCTTCCTCCCCGCCGCAGGCCTCCGCGGTGCCCAGCGCGAGCCCAGTCGTCTCGCTTTCGCCGCCGGCCGGGAGAGGACCGGTAAGCGCGGGCCGGAGCTGGACTGGGTGCCGGGGAAACCGAGGGAAAGCGGGGCGCCTCCGGGCCTCGGGAAGGGGCGTGGGGCGCAGGGTCTGGTGGGCGGCACACCGGGGTGGGTCAATATGTGGCTTCTTTCCTCCAAAGGTAAGCAGGGACCGGTCCCGCTCATCCCTTCCCTCTGCCCGTGATGAACCCTGGCGCGCCTGACTCTAGGGATAATGATTGACTCCTTCAGCACCCCGAGAGCATCCTTGCACATCCCACTGCAGGCTCAGCAAGTTGTTCTGCTCTCCGTGGAAACCCCCGGGGTTGCCAAGCTAGAGGTCGTTGATACCTCAGTCTACCAGACCCTTTCTAGAGAGCTTTAAAAACTCGGGGTTCTCAAACTGCTTCTTCGCCAGAGACCACTTAGAGATGCAGCTTCTCTAGCCTGACCCAGATCTAGGGGTGGTCCTCCTCTGCTTCCTGAAGCTGGCTTCGTGCCGCGGTAGTTTAAGAATCACTGATGCAAAGGAGTCCAGAGAGGCCTGAAGCGGGGTGGAGACAGGCCAAGTGCCCAGTAAGGAAAATACATTACAGAAGGTTATAGTAACCTCCCCTTATCTAAGGGAAGCACTAGCATGTTTCCCAAAGGGTGCCTGAATCCTGGGATGATACCCAGACATATAGACTGTTTTCCTAATATACATACCTATAGTAGAGTTTAATTTATGAACTAGACACAGTGAAGGATGAACAACCAATAAGACAGGACAAGTTTAATGATATACTGTGATATAATTGTCTCCATCACTACTCTTGTGCCATTATTAAGTAGAATAAGGGTTGCTTGGCCAACAGCACTGCCACCCTAACAACTGTTGAGAGGGTAACTAACATGTGGACAGGACATGCAACATTGATACACTGGACAAAGGAATGGTGCACATTCCAAGAGGGACAGAGTTTGGTGGTAACTGAACCAGCCCACCATGGTGCTCATAACTGAACACAACTTAAAACTTAGGAATTGCTTGTTTCTGGAAATGCTCAGAAACATATTAATATTTTGGGGCCACAAACGGTTGCTAGTAACCAAAACCTCAGAGGGTGCAACTGGATAAAGGGGTCTACTGTGACCCATTCAAATGTCACAATGGATAGTATTTACTCACTCTTCCAAGGCCACACATCTAGGGAAAGGAGATGCTGGGATTCTAACCCTGAGTTTGGGTTCCTGTACATTCCCACTGGGATGTTGTATAAAGTCAAGGAGATGAAACACAGATATGCTTTCCTCATTGCTACACAGTGGGAAGCTAAGAGGCAATCCATCCACCCCAGAAACTCAGCCCACCCAGCTTGTGGTTAGAATCTCCCTGCACCAGTAAGGTGAGCATCAGTTTGTATGCTGTGTTGGAACCAGGCCTCCCAGAAAGATGTGTTAGTACCTGAGTGCTGAGCAGGTGCTCACAGGCCTGTGTTCAAGGCCAGTTTCACTGGGCAGTATGATGCATCCGAATGGTAGTGTTTAGTGTCTGAATGGCAGATGGGCCACCCATATGAATATGTCAAGCTCTAGTCACAGTCAGCCATGTCCCATCCCCTTTCAAAGCCAGCTGACCCATGGGGGGTGGTTAATCACTGATACCCAGTACTGATGTTTCTTGGACTCCACACATGGCATTGAGCTGCAGGACTGGTGTATAGCAGTCATTTTCTTGAGGCAATCGAACACTTAGGGGTTTGCTGACCCTGGGCCCACCCCAGGATGCCACCCTGAAGTCAGAACCTTCATCCACCAAGCCTCCAGCATACCTTGAGCCAAAACATTAGGTTTTCCTGAATCCACTGCCTCTCCCCATAGACACCACCTCTATTCTGTCGCACAGGGCCTGGCTTGCTCACCTGTCTTAATTTTTAATAACACCAGTGACATCCTTATTAAATACTCCAACATTACCAGTGAATCTGAGGGGCCTTCATAGGATGGGGGTTCCTTGCTGATGGGGCCAGGATGGTCCCCCAACCTGGTGCAGATGACTGCTGGATGCTGACTGCTAGGCTTAGCCAGCTCACGAGACTGACTTGATCCCCAGAGTACACGCTGCCAGACTTTCTCTGGCATGCACGTTTGTGCATGTGGAGTGAGGGTTGTGAAGCCAAATGGTCACTACCAGTTGGCAGGAGTCCAGGTTTCTGTCTGTGTGGGCCTGTGCGACCTCTAGTGGAGATGCACGGCGGCTCACCAAGATTGCAGTTGGCTGCTTCTGTTCTAGTGTCACTTACCCCAGGTGAGCTGTCTGTCTACCCTTTCATCTTTCTTTCACACGAAATCTTGTCGTTTTTATTAGCACTAAATATTTTCTCCCAGACTTTCTTGAAGTTTTAAATTCATGTGTACGTGAATTTAAAGTGATGCACTGTACATGTATGTGTGTGTACACACACCCATGTGTGGGCCACAGTGCACTTGTAGAAATCAGAGGACCACTTAGGGTAGTCAGTCAGTTCTCTCTACCTACCATGTGTGTCCCAGGGACTGAACTCAAGTTGTCAAGCTTGGTGGCAAGCACCTTTATCTGATGAGCCATCTCTCTGGTTAGTTTATAAACTAACTTACTTGAAAATTTTGTTCAGATTTTTGCCCTATTGTATGTTTAAACTCGATAGTCTTGAATTGATATTCTTTCTCTCTGTGTCTCTCTGTCTCTTCCCTTCCCTATTCTCTAGGAGTTTGAGTGGTTTTGGATCAAAAGGTTTTCTTGTATAATTTATTTTTGTTTTGTTATTTTTCTTGTTTGTTGGTCCTTCTGACTGTCTCTCTCTAGCACTGTTCAGCATGTCCAAGCACTACTCTGCCAGCAGAGGGAGCCAGACACCACTTTGCTCCGGTCCCTGAGACCTGGAGGTGTCTGCCTGCAGGGCTCCTCCAGACTCACTGCCTGTATTGGCCGGGTTTGACCTTGGTGGCTACACCCCGTTTATTTGCACAGCTAATGTGACATACATATTGCCCAAATCCATTGAACATTTGTGTCTTTGCTATAAGAAAGGTACTTTATTCTCCCCTAGACATTTAAGCATTGACTGTATCTCATACTGTTCTGAACACACCATTAAAGCCATAATTGGTACACGTAATTCCTGCAGTAGTTTTAATATGCCCACAGTTGTAGCTGCCCACACTGGTAATTGGCTCACTGTAAAACTGACTAGAAAGAAACATCGTGGTAGGAGTGCTAACCCAGTCACTCTCTATGTCCCTTATCTGTAGAGTCAACCAATCCTGGACCTGCAAATATTCAGCAGAAACAGCCTTATCTGTTGACTATTCATAGACCCTTGTGCTTGTCATACTAACTGAATACCCATTGCCATGTATACATCACAGGCCTGTGTCAGGCGTCACAACTAGAAGGCTTGCTGGAGGGTGTGCAGAGAGAGGCCCTGTGCAGGGCCTGTGCTATATAAGGAACTTGAGCACCTGAGGGTCCTGACACCTACGCACAGCCTCATAGACCTAGGGAAAACAGAAACATCTTTCCATTTCCCTCAGTTTTTGTAATTTTGCTACGTGTGTGTGTGTGTGTGTGTGTGTGTGTGTGTGTGTGTGTGTGCACATGCATGCATTTCTAGAATTTTAGGCACCTCACCAAATTCAAGCAGGAATGAAGTGGCAGTCTCTCTGAGCAGTTGTGGTAGATACCTGGTTATCCATGACTTATTCTGGGCTAAGAATCAGCACCTTGGCCGTGCAGTCCAGTGAGGAACTTTTGTGGATCAGCTTGGCAGACAAGCCTGTCCTCTTCATCATGATCTGGTCTCTTTGTCATGTTAGCTTGTTCAAGTCTAACTTTAATCTCAGTGCAATTAGTGGCCAGTTGGTAGTGATGGTAGGTTTGGTTTGTTCTTGTTTTGGGGGGTGTTTGTTTGTTTGTTTGTTTGTTTGTTTGTCTAGAGAGAGAGAAAGCTTGCTATGTTGCCAGGACTGACCTTAAATTCTTGGGCTCAACTGGATAACCCCACCTCAGCCTCCTGAATAACTGAGGCTACAGGTGATAATCACCAAATGGGGCCCATGTGTTTATTGTGCACCCTGCTCCAACTGTGTGTGGCTCTGCTCCTCTGGTTGCCTAGTTCCTAGGAAAGAGTTGGGGCAGGCCGGGGGGGGGGTGGGGGGTGGGGGGGAGATGGATGACACTCATCTCTCTTGGCCACACTTGCTCAGCAGCTGTGTGTCCTTCTGCTTCTGCCTGGTGATCCTATGGCACTAGGCTGCTTCAGCCTTTCTGTCCAGTTCCTATTTTTCCAGCATGTGTGGACCCCTTCACTGGCTCCTGCTTATATATGGGATATGCTTACATATCCTCAGATGTGGCTTAGCTGGCACACTACTTTCCTGGCATGTGTGAAACTCTGGATTCAGTCCCCTGTGCCACATGAACATGGTGGTGCATGCCTGTAATTTCATCACTCCAGAGGAGGCAGGAAGACCAGAAAGTTCAAGATCTTCCTTGGCTACCCATCTAGTTTGAGGCCAGCCTGGGCTACTCGAATCTCATTTGCATCGTGTTTGCTACTGTTTAATGCTCACACTGTTGCTGCAGGATGGAGATGGTCTAATGTTCCTTCACTTTAGCCACTCCACTTGTATACTGAAAGTGCCTTGCTTTCCCATGGTCCTGTGGTCATCTATCATCTTGATTTTTTTTTTCTTGGGACTCAAGTTATGGGACTCATTGTCCCTCCCAGAATCTTGGGAGAAGGCCTACTCTTTGAACTACTTTTAAAGTTTGTTTTGTTTACATTAAGGTTTTTAGTCCTTTGATGCTATGAACCTGGCTGTCCTCTGAGCACATGGCAGAGGACATTTTTTGTCCCACACAGGCAGTCTTCTTCTCTCAGCCCTGTCTCTTAGTGAAGGTTGGATGGACTATTTTGGAATTGTAGCTTGGCCATTATCTTGTAACGGCCAACACGTTCTGCAATGGTGGTTCGTTGTTTCTCAGTGTTCTGGGGTACTGAACAAATCTTGTCCCAGAAGGACTTGCTGGGGTCACTGGCTGGCCCTGATTCCCTTCTCCCTCCTATAGAGCCTCCAGTGCCCATGTGAGGCCCCATGTGACAGGCCTGCCCACTCCTCCACCCTTGCCTTGCCACTGCCTATCTTCACAGCACTGTGGCCTGCCCTTGGAAGCATGCAACTGTACCCTGTGGCCCTGGACTTGTGTTCTCTAACTGAAGGGATTAGCTTCAAGGTTGTGCACACCTGCCACCAATTTTGTCAGTTTGGGCTAAGGGTTCCTCGAGTTCTTTGAACATACTAACAAAACCACTTTGACATTTTCTCCAGGCCAGAGACTGATCCTCCTTGGGGACACTTTCTGTTAACTACTTTTTCCTTTTGGAGACATGCTTTCTTGTTTCTGTGGCTCATATTTGTTGAAGTGAATTTGTGTCTGTGTCTCGTTTGTTGTTGAAAGAGTGAGCCATCTCTAGGACTGAGATCTCTCCTACTAAGAGGACTCACTGTGGCCACTTGCTGTCTAGTAGCTTAATTGAACACCATTCTGTGTTGTGCATGTCTCTGTTGCCAAGAGATCCATTATGACTTACCACCCAGCCTACAGCCCTCACTGAGGGATAATCTGGGCACCCTGGGACCCTTCCCATTCTAGAGCCCTTAGCATCCCCCCCTAAGCATTCACCCTTTGCCTGGTCAGCCATTTTTTGAACTTATGTCCAGCACTGGATGTGTGCTCTATTGAATTTTTGGTCTTGGAATGTAGTCTCCTCCTGCCGTGGACACCTCATTCCCAAGCTTTTCCTTTTTGATCCTTTTTATCAGTCTAAAAGCATCTAGGAAGTACTTGTTACTGTTTCAAAGGTTTTCAGCACCAGGGGTCTCCAGGCAGTCTGCAGAGGAGTGTCCCCCGAACCTCATATGGGTGTGAGGACCAGAGTTCTTCTGGATAGCCAAAGAACCACAGGTTGCTGGTTCTCACCAAGGTGTTAGTTTATTTTCTCATTGTTCTAGCAAATACCAGTCAGAAGAACCTTAGGGGGTATTTTTTCCCTCAGGTTTGAGAGTACAGCCCATTGTGGTGGGATGGCATGCTGGCACACAGGCAGGAGCCTGTCCAAGAAGCACCTTTCTCTCTTTTTATTCATTCTTAGACCCCAGCCCACAGAAAGGCTTGATCATCTCTGCAAGGCTTGCCTCAGCAATTCCCTGGGCACTTCTTAATCTAATCACATTGGCAGACAGAATTAACCCTCCCAGCCAGCCATCTCCCAGACTAAAGACAATGAGACTGTCACTAATATGATGAAGGTCACAGTGTTCTTGATAGTTGCTGCAAGCCTTGACTTAATTCCCAGAGTTCTGACAAGGGTGATTCTGACTATACTTTCTGCTGCTCTTCATTCATTCATTCATTCAAATTCATTCATTCATTCATGTTGGGTGGTGGTATTGAGGATAGATGAGTGTACTGCTCCTAATCAGTACCTGGCCAGATTGTTGATTGGTTGGTTGGTAGGGTGTGTCACTCTTTGTTGGCTCCTATTTACAGTTAACAGTCCTTCAATAGCTGTGTATCATCCTCAGGCCTGTTCATATAACATTAAGCTACAGAGAGTAATGGTGTGGGACTCTGAAGGCTAGTTTTGAATGCTGGCAGCCAGGTGAATGGATGGAGTCTCAGGGGTCCTGAGGAGTCAGGAGTTCTACCCTTCAGTCCTGTCACTTTGTGTCTCCCAGGTCAGGGCTGCTGGGCTCAGCCGTGTGCCGATGGAAGGGACAGAGGCCCGACAGCGGAGGCTGGAAGGCTGTGGCAGGCCAAAGGAGCTGGGGCCATCACCCAACCACCGTACAGGAAGACTCCCAGAGGCTTCCGAAGATGGACATCAGGAGGTCTCTGAGAGCCAAAGTGTGGACCCCAAATCACTGGAGGCTGAGAGCAGCAGGGAGGGTGCCCTGATCATTGGCCTTCAGGTGCTAATACCCTTCCTGCTCGCAGGCCTGGGGCTATCCTGGGCTGGCTTGCTTCTGAACTATTTCCAGGTGAGAGACAGCTGCCTGGGGGCAGGGAAACCTGAGGAGTGGGCAACTGAGGCTGACAGGAAGCCATCTTTTCTATGTATTAGGTGAGGTTCTTTTAGCTTAACCCAAGTTAAAACACAGCAGGATAGTGGCTGGGGTCATGGAACTTTGGCCCCACCTTACAGATACACCCAGATTCACTGGACCACTTCCCGTCTCTTGTTATTCCCTGAGGGAGTGAGGAACATAAAGCTAATTTGTTTTCATTGCAGAGACTGGCTCCCCAATGTCAAGGCATCTCAAGGTGGTTTCCCTCAGAGGCCTCCCTTGTACCTGTGTCTCTGTCTCTTCTTAGGGGGCCAGCCATATTGGATTAGGTCTGTGTTAATTACCTCATTTCCACTTTCCCCTTTAAAGGCCTTGTCTCCAGAAATGGTCACATCCTGGGGTGTGGAAGACCAACACTTACATATATGCACGTGTGTGGTGGGGGCATAGTTCAGCCCATTGCCACAACTTAATGTGGCATCACTACCAAATGCTGCCATGAGTGAACGTTTGAAGCCATGTCCCACTGAGGCAGTCAGTGAGTATATTACCGAAAGTAGAACTGCACGATCCAAGGACTGCATGTGTCTGTTACCAGATCTCCTTCCTAGTGCAGGGAAAACAGTAGAAGAGACCCATTACCCAACACTTGTGGGCAGATCTTTGCCAGCCTTTCTCATCTTTAACAGTCTGCCAGGGGAGGGGGAGACAGCTCCGTGGACGAGAATGAAGACCAGTAGAAGCCAGACATGGCTGCAGTGCACTTACAACCCAGATAACCCTAGACCTGGGGAATGGAGACAGATCCTGGGAGCTCACTGGCCAGCTATCCTAGCCAACATAGCAAGCGTGCAGGTTCAATAACAGACCCTGACTCAAAGGAATAAAGCCAAGAGTAATAGAGAAGGACACCCACTCTGGCCTTCAAGCACCTACAAACACAACTTCGCGTGCGTGCTTGCGTGTGTGTGTGTGTGTGTGTGTGTGTGTGTGTGTGTGTGTGTGTGTGTGTGTGTGTGTGTGTGTGTGTGTGTGTATGCTAGATGGAAACATGCTAAAAAAAAACATGACTTTTTTTTTTTAATGTGCAGTCTGCAAAAGGCGTGCACATGGTGGCAAGATCATCTGGGTCACCTGATCGTAGAAGCTTAGCTGTTCTTGGTTGCAAGCAGGTCACTAGATTCAGTCCCCAGTGCAGTGGGAGGGGTTGTATAAGAGCATCAATAGTGGGCAGTAGGAGTCAGTGGGGGACCTTGTCCAGGGCTACAGCCATATGCATTATGGTGTGGCTTGCTCATTGCTAATGAGTGATGGGTGAGTATCTCTGTACCGATTTATATTCTTTGCTTACACACTGTGTTTGAGGCTTAATCCCTAATATAAATGTGTTGAAAGGTGGTGGGGCTTTCCAAGAGGCACTTCGGTTCACAAAGGCATTAATTAATGCAGTTCTCTCAGAGTGTCGAGTTATCCTAAGACCAGATTGTTATAAAGTAAGTTTGGCTTCCTTGGTTTTCTCATGCTTCCTGTCTTATTGATGCACAAATTCCATGTGCACCTGCCTCCCCTCTATGCCTTTCCACCGTGACACAGTGCAGCCCGTGGAGCTCCAGAAGCTGACTAAACAGCACCGAGAATTCCAGAACCACAAACTGAAATTAACCCCTTCCCTTTCTAAATTAGCTAGACTCCAGGGTTCTATTATAGGAACAGTAAAAAAACAAGTATTTGGGAAGATCACCCCGTTGATAAAATGCTCACCATTCAAACATGAGGACTTAAATTTGGATCCCCAACACCTACATAAAAATATGGGCTACAGCTGGTCAGTGGTGATGCACACACTTTTAATCCCACCACTTGGGAGGCAGAGGCAGGCAGATCTCTGAGTTTGAGACCAGCCTGGTCTACTGAGGGAGTTCCAGGACAGCCAGTGCCAACCAGTGCTACACAGTAAAAGCCTGTCTTGAAAAAACAAAACAAAATCTGAGCAAGGTGTGACATGCTGCTATCTTATTGCTGAGGAAAGACAGGATTCCCTAGGACTTGCTTCCAGCCAATCTAGCCAAAGTGGTGAGGCCCAGGTTTAGTGAAAGACTTGACTTGAAAGGTAGAGGAAAACATCTGATGTCAACCCCTGGCCTCCACACAGAGAGGAACATGCACACGTGTGCACCATGGATACAGACACACACAATTTTTTTAAAAAAGTAAGGATACTGCATCTCTGGGGGGGGGGGGTCTGTCCTTGTCCTGGTTGATCTTAGAGGTTCTGTGTGTGTATATCAGTGTGACAAAAAATGTGAAAATTTCTCACAGAATGTGAAAGCTCTTTCTCAATTGTTTACTTTTGATGTTTTTTTAACTGTACATTTTATTTTATGTGTATGAGCATTTTGCCTGAATGTATGAATATGTACCACATGTGTTCAGTGCCTGCAGAGGCCAGAAAAGGGTGTTATATCCCCTGGAACTGGAGTTAAAGTTATGTATGACCTACCGTGTGGGTGCTAGGACTCGAACCTGGGTCTTCTGGAAGAGCAGCTTGTGTTCTTAAACACTGAGCCATCTCTCTGGCCCCAAACATGTTTTATAGGAAATTGCATAGTTGAATACGGTCTTTCATATAATGAAACTCAGAGCCTGTGTCCTTTTCCAGCACTGCCTCTTCTTCCAGTGCCTTCCCACAGTAAGCACACAAGGACATCAGGGGTGGAGCCGACATACTCACAGGAGAAAGAGGCCCTGCTTTGGCAGAGAGTGCTTTGGTTTCTCATTGCATGTGTCAGAAGTTCATACTGGCCATCTGCAGAGACTCTGGCCATTTGGCAGAGAGTTTGATGAGTCAGTTGATACTCAGTTAATTGCAACCATTTAAACAAAGGCTTTCTGTAGACATCCATTGATTTAGCAGACTCAGGAACCCTTGGTCTGTGTGTCAGTTTTCTATTGTTGTATCATAGATAACCACAAGCTTAGCAGCCATTATTTGCTCGTGCTTCTATAGCCCAGAAGGGTAGGCACAGAAGATGCGCCGGTTGGCTTTTGTCAACTTGACACAAACATAAAAATATATGAGAAGAGGGAAACTCAGTGGAGGAATTGTCATCATAAGATTGCCCCGTGGGGGAGACTGTGAGATATTTATTGTCTGAATGATTTATTGGGAGGGGTAGCCCACTGTGGGTGATTCCGTCCTCAGCAGGTGGCCCAGGATGGTATATAAGGAAGCCAACATAGCAAGCCAGTAAGCAGCTCCCTCTATGGTCTCTGCTTCAGTTCCTGCCTTCAGGTTCCTGCCCTGATGCCCCTCAGTGATGGAATGTTACCTAAACACATAAGATAAAATTACCCCTTTTCTCCTCACATTGCTTTTGGCCATAGTATTTATCACAGCAATAAAAACACTAAGACAGGTTCAGCAGAGTATGGTTTGATTGTCCCTGGCAGTTATCAGCTGCAGGCTGCTCTTAACTTTTTGAGGTTATCTACCCCCCTACCCCCCACCCCCTGCCCACCTCCCCACCCCACCCCACTCCCACAACCCTCTCCTCCAATTTTAAATATTTGTTGTTGTTTTTCAAGACAGGGTTTCTCTGTCTAATCGTCCTGGCTGTCCTGGAACAGGACTGGCCTTGAACTCACAGAAATCCACCACATGCCTCTAACTCCCGAGTGCTGGGATTAAAAGCCTGCACCACTGCCACCTCGCTCCAACTTTTAATTTTTTAACTGATACATTAAAATCATTTATGAAGCCATTCCCATTCATTAGCATATGGCTTTTCTAGTGTCAGGGCTAATGGTGGAAAATAGCACTCCTGGGATCGCCTGTTCATCCAGTAAGACCAGCCTCACCTTCATCTGTCTTCCTTTCTTAAAAGTCCAGCAGAATTACTACTTGGAAACATGGAGCAGACAAGGATGTCAAGAGTCTTTAGAAGAGTGGAGTGCAGTGGTCTGAAATCTGGGGTGGGGATGCGTAGAGGAACGGAGTCTCCTGGCGAGGGGCACAGCCTTTCAAAGATTCAGAACAAGCTCCAGAGGCTGTCAAGGAGCGGTGTTCGTCTCGCCAAGGCCCTGAAGTTAGGTGGTTGGTGTAAACTGTCTCCTGTCCCCAACTGGGTTCTTATCCCCACCCCCACCCCATCCCCCCACCCCTGTCTAAGAATAGCATAAGCAAATATTGAAGAGTACAAATGGGAAGTAGTTTTTTGTGAGTTCTGATTACCAAGTCTTGAACAGGGCAAAACTTGAAACAGTCTGTCATGCTGGATTTAAATGAAATAGATTTGAACTCTAGGGAGCAACAAGGGTTACACGGCTGGGGCTTCGGGGAGGTGCTGCATGTGCCTAGCTGTTGAAGCTCTCCATTGAGCATGGCAGGACAGCAGCCAATGCATAGTTTGTGGCCATCACCCATGGTCCAGAAACTCCAGGGGCCATGAGATAGGCAGACCTAGCCCTGCGTCAGTGAGCAAGCGTTCCAATAGGGATTCTCACTGATTTCAGTGTAGACAGACTGTAGAAGTATGAGATAGAAGGGACAGTCACAGTGGGCTCCTTGGCAAGTAGCATGCGCGTAAGTAAAATGTGTACATGAATCCTTTGTTTCCAGAGGTCAGAAGCTGTTGTGTCAGTGACATGGGTGGTGTGGTCCCCACATCATGGTCATTTTCAATAATCCAATTTCCGTGCCCCAGCTTGCACAGCTGTACAAGTTCCTCAGTAAGTGACTTGTGTGTCCATTGTGGGTGTGTGAAAAGGACACCCAGGGAGGGGGATGTCATACCTGTGCTCCTGAAGGCTAGTACGGGTGAGGTGCACCTGCTGAACTCTGTAATGCTGAGGCCCACCGTGGCTGGAGGCTGTGGGACCCACATGATCAGAGCATAGGGACACCTCTCAGCAGCCAGAAATGGCCGCACTCACTCATTCAGGACTGGTGGGTGGTGATGAATAGGGTCTTAGTGATGGGAATACATTAACACCATGGTCACCCTTTCATTCTTCCCGGCTTTGAAGACAGGCCAAGTTGGACTGCTCCAAGGAGAAGCAGTAAAGTCCTCATCCTTCCTAAGGCTGGAAAACAAGCCTCACTGAGGAGAGGTCTGACTTGAAGCTGTTGTTGGGTGGTACTCCCTGAACTGGGGGTGGAGAGCATGTCACTGAGGCCCTGTTTATCAAGCAGTTCATAAGTCCAACCAGGCAGTAGGAGTGCCAAGGAGTGTCTGCCAGACCCTGGTGCCCTACCCAGAGCAAAGCCAGTCAGGATAGTTCTTATTGTGGCAGAGAACAGCTCTGGGAAGAGGCGGAGGCTCTATATGAAGAGATCAGAGTGGGTGGGTCCAGCTGGCTGCAGTTCGCAATGAGCATCACATAAGAGCTGCATGGGTGCCCTGGATCATACTGGGATCCTTCCTATGTGAGAAGGACTGGCCGGCCCCTCCTGCCCCACTGGTAAGGGATGAGTCCCACTCTAGGCTATGGAGATAATGACTCTGGCAATGACCAGAGCTGGGCAGTCGAGGGCCACAGCATTTCTTTCTTAGTCTCCCACAGTTACAGACTGCTGCCACCCCACACATGCAGAACCATCTGGGATGAAGAGGCAGGCCCTGCTGTGTGGAATGGAAAGGTGAGTGCCACTTCCCACAACAGGGCAAGAGGGCTTTCTTGGAAAGTCCCTTGGGCTATAAGACCAAGCCACCATTCAGGGACAGGCAGGCTCAAGGCCGGGACTCCTCGCTATGGAGGACATTTCCCTGGGGACCTTACAGAGGAAGGTGTGTTCCTGTACCATTTGCTGAGGAGGGCATTTGGCTGGGGTCCTTGCCATAAGAGCAAGAGCCACAGAGGACTCCTGGATAGGCCACTCAAGGCCCTCTGGCTGGAGTAAGCGCTGAGAGACAGTTCATTGTCATCACTCAGCTTGTGGAAGGATGCTGGAGCTTCCATTTTTTTCTTGTGATGCTGAGGCTAGCACTAAGGGCCATAGGCATGTAAGGCTGGTTGTTTTCTTGCTTAGTTACACCCCAGGACCCCCTGACTAGGTTACTTGTCCTTGTTGCTGCTGCTGTCCTGTTTGTTCACTGGTTAATTCATTCGTTCATTCTGGCAACATATGCTGTGTGTACACAAGCCAGACACCATGCACAGAATTATGGTGAACAAGATAGACAAACGGGCAGAACTCCTGAAGCACTCATGATTGAGTGAGGAGAAACAACAGATGCGTGGGTCTGTGCCAGACAGCAGCAAGAGCCAGGCAGAAACCCATGCCAGCACAGCCTGGGAGAGGGGGTGTTGCCCAAGGCCCTGGTGGGGATGCTGGTGAGGAGGCCTGAATCTAGAGAGCACATGGGAAGCTGCTGTAGGCCTTCACCTTCTTCCCTGGGTTCTGCTGGCTCAGACTAGAGAATAAAGGAGATCAGGAAATGAAGGGCTTGGCCTGATGTCTGGGGTCTGAGCAGTGGTGATGTTTTCATGGCCAGCTAGCCTATCATGCCTAGGTACAAGGTAGCATCCGGGATGGTGCACAGTTCAGCTGTGGTGTCAGATTCAGCTAGCATGGGCAATGTGCACGTTGAAGCCCGTGCTCTCTCCCTCCCACTGTGTTAGGAACAGAACCTGAGTCACACATGCCACGTGCACCGTACTCTACCTCCTGGAGGGGGGCGGTCATTGTATATAAAGGTTGAGAGCTGCTGCTGGGCCCCAGTCCCTCATGGCCAGGACTGTAGGACAGGCTGGAGGCCCAGGGATGGGAAGGACGGTGGCAAGGTCACCCAGGAAGCCACTTGATGCTTGACCCAGATCTGAATGATGCCCAGTCAGGCTCTGAGATTTTCCACTGTGCTGGGACTATTTTTAACATCACATCGAGATGTTCTGTGTTGTGACCCAGTAAGCCTCGTTGATGTGTGTTGTTCTCAGCTTTCCCGGGAAAGCACTTTTTCTCAGGAGTGCGCTCTTTTATTTATTTCTGCTGAAAGCTTAATGGTCCTAAAAGCAAGTGATTACAATAGTCAGCACACGCAGAAATCAAAAAGGATCATTGTAATCCTGCCACCAAAGGGTAACCACTTCAGCATTTTGGTTTTAATGACCCCAATCTCTCTCTCACTCCCCTCCAAGGTTGGTGAGCTTTCTCAGGAGATGGTCTTTTTTTCTCTCCTGTACTGATGAGAGCCTTTCAGGGAACCTATGTGTGTGGTTCCGTGAATTCTATATGATGTATGATGTATGATCCAGAGCTAGAGTGACCTTGTGGAAGGTGCCAATACCAGCATAAAATGCTGGCATCTGTACCTGAAGGTGGCTCCTCTCTCTGTGTGTGGCAGCCAGCACAGCGCCAACCTGCAGGGATTTTCTCAGTCCAGCCAGAGCCCTGACACCAGTGGTGTCTGCAGCTCCTTTCTGTGCTGTTCACACTGACAGTGTGTGTTTAGATCCAGCCAAACCACAGGTCACAGACCCCAGGGAGGGCTGCCCAACGGGATGCTAGGCATGTGCTCTCCCAGTAGACTACACCTCTGTGGTGGGGAGGGATGGGGAGAAGGGTATTTACTTCCTTGAATGTTAGTGCACTTTGTTATTGAAGGCAAACCCTCCTGGAGCCTTGGATTCCTCATTTGAAAGAACAAGGTGGATGTCATATGCTCTGAATACAGTGAGGTGTTTTGCCCACTGAGGGGCCGTGAATTGCTTCGTAGAGTAAGGTCAAGAGTGACTTTCTTGCTCCAAAACCACAGTAGGGCTGCCCAGAGAGGGCCTTCCTTGGGAAGAACGGTTAGGTAATCCTCCTGTTCATACTTCCACAGGGCCATCATAGGACTTGCTTGTACTTAGGAATTCTGGGTAAGGAGCTATGAGGCTTGACTGGAAACTAGTGGCACTCAGAGACCAAGAGGCACCCAGGCTGGCCACAAGGCTAGTCACTGTTGAGACCAGCCAACGGTGTGAGGAATATTGTAGCATGACAGAGAGGGTTCATAAGAAGTTCCTTCTGGGTACACAGGGTAACATGTTCTGGGACAGAGGGTGTCAGAAGCTGAGCTTGCTTACATGTCACTCATGTAGTGAGGGACCTCCTTAGAATGCCCATGTTGGTTGCTGATATGAAAAGCAAGTTTTGGTTGTTGGGGGAGATGGGAAGAGACCACAGGCTCATGACTGAGACGGTTCCCTGTGCTGGAGCCGAGGGGACAGATTGGGGAAGACTTTGAAGACAAGGGATTGGACGTAGGGCTGCAATGAGGGGGTATGGGCTCAGCTTGCCTTTCTGGCAGATATTCACTGAGTTACAAGGCTTGACAGAGGCACTTTGGAAGAAACTACCATGAAAAATGGTAGTTCCTCTTGCACAGGAAGCTGAGAGGAACAGTCTTGGAGCTTGGAAGATGCTGGGGCTAGTGAAGAGGCTGAGAGCTGGTGGAGAGGCTTGCTGAGAGCTGGTGGAGAGGCTGAGAGCTGGTGGAGAGGCTGGGGGCTGGTGGAGAGGCTGGGGGCTGGGGGAGAGGCTGGGGCTGGGGAGAGGCTGGGGGCTGGTGGAGAGGCTGGGGGCTGGGGGAGAGGCTGGGGCTGGTGGAGATGCTGTGGTTGGTGGAGATGCTGTGGCTGGTGGAGAGGCTTGGGGCTGGTGGAGAGGCTGGGGGCTGGTGGAGAGGCTTGGGGCTGGTGGAGATGCTGTGGCTGGTGGAGAGGCTTGGGGCTGGTGGAGATGCTGTGGCTGGTGGAGAGGCTTGGGGCTGGTGCATCTAGAAAATCTAGAGCATGGACAAGGTTCTGGGGTCCAGTTCTAGGCTGATGTATGGCTCAGCATCCCAAACCTGGAAGCTCCTTTCACACCACTCACTCTGCTCACTGGTCTTCAGTTTAAGCATCTCCATGGCAGTACCCTGTGCCAGTCATGGCCCAGGGTACGTCACTCACCCACACTCAGCTTCCCCATGTAGTCTGACCACTTGGCTTTTACACATGAGCATCCCAAGAGACAGGCAGGCTCAGAAACAGCCCCATTTGGTGGCTTCACCACCACAAGCTGCTGGCTAAGCAGTCTGGTCATGTAGGGGTGGCCCACCAGGACCAGGATCAAAGTTCAGAGCCTGCATGTCTGGCCCCTGTGACAGGCTTAAAATACCAGATAAGTGAGCAGAAGAGAGTGAGTGAAGACGAGATGAGGGTTGGGGGAGGGGGCAGTTGGTTAGTGAGGAAGTTCTGCCTGAGGAGATAAAGGAGTTTGGACTTGAGCAGGGGACAGACGATCTGTGAGGGGAGTAGAAGGCAGGGTGCCCAAGACAATGATGGTGCGGTAGGAAAGGGACAGAGGTGACCCAGAGGTGGACTCTGGGTTAGTGGGGGTCAGTCAGACCTTCAGCTTGGGGCCTTTGCTGGTGGAGGTCTCAGTTTGTATCTGTAAGCCCTTAGGCCTGGAACTGCTCTTCTTGGCCCATGGCATACACAAGGGGTACCCTCAGCATCTCCGGACTCTAAAGCTGCTTCCTGGCTGAACCCCTTCCCCTCTAGGCCGAGGGTGGGGGTCAGCCAGGCCTGTACAGACCTTCCTAAGCAGAAGCAGCTAGACAGGTCTTCCTGGATTTTGAGGGAAAGCAGGACGGCAGTTCCTCTGTGAGCACTGCCTCACACTGTGGCCATGAGCTCCCGGACATTGGCACAGAGCTGACTACAAGTGTCGCTTTCATCTTGCAGTCCCACAGAGTCCTTGACCTTGTAGGAGAGAGCCCCATAGGCCTGGGTGAGTATCCCTGAAGCTGTGGTCTCAGGCCTTTCTTGGCCAGAGCGAAGCAGCCTGTGGCCCATGTGCTGAGGGTGGTGCTGACCTCTGCGTGGGTGCTTACCAGGGCCAGGCCCATGTGGGCTCTGTCCCTGCCCAGCCTGACTAGCGTGGGCTGGACTATTAGACACTGTCAAGGTCGCTGCTGAGGGATAGTGAGCCTCTCTGGCAGGCTGGCAGAGGGAGGCCCCAGCAGATACACAGTGCACTCTTAAGGAGAACCTGACCAGTGGAATGGACAGAAGACACTGGCAGCCTCGGGAATAAGGCTCTGAGCAGGTCTGGCATTGTTTGCTCTGGCCCCTAGCCAAGGGGCTGTCAGGGGCCCACCGTGGTACTTCCTGGAAAGCTGCTGTCTGTGTGGACCTCTGCAGAAGACAGCCTTGGTGGGCAGGGAGGAGAGAGGACAGCCGCGACTGGGGCCCAGCCATGGTCGTCACTCAGCTCAGCCTTGAGTTCCGCTTTCAGGGCAAGAAGCTCCGAGGCTTCAGCTGTGAGCTCACCCGCTCCCCTCATGGAGTCCTCCCTGAGTCCGTCCTCACCACCACATGCCAGGTTGCCATACCCATACTGTTGTCGGGCCTCGGCATGATGACGGCTGGCTTGGTGATGAACACTGTCCAAGTACGTACTGGGCTTCAAGGGAGAGGGGACAGATGGGTGGAGAGAAGGAGCCAGGGGACTCCCAGTGGGTGGCAGCTCTGAGCTGGGTCCAGTGTGAGCAGTGCTGGTGAGAAGGTACATTGGGCTTCCGGAATCTTAAGAGTAACAGCGATGACATTTGAAAGCCCTCAAGGGCAGCCTGTGTGAGCCCAGAGCAGCCTCCATCTCCTTGTTGGGCATGGCTACTTACTACTCAGTGAAGGAGTCTTTAAAGTCTCTGTCTCGGTTTCCCCTTTTCTAAAGCAGGAATAGTGAGAGTGCCCGCATCTCTGAGTTGTGAGAACCAGGTGTCTCAGTACATGCCTGCTAGTCTCTGTGGCCTGGGTGATGGACAAATCTGGATGACAGAGCCACCTCTCTAGAGTCCCATGGGGGAGGAGAAAGGTACAGAGCTGACATGGGAGTTCCGAAAGCCCCCAGCTGTCCCTGGCAAGGGTGTTTGCTGAGGGAGACATCCTCTCCCAGCATTTGCAGGTGCCCTGAGCCTGGTTTAGGAGGCACTGTATTGTTGAGTGATTTCCACTGTTTGTTAACCCCAGCGTGTGTTGCGGAGCTTAAGGTTGCTTTAGGAAAACTAGACAAAGTGTCAGTCATGAAGGAAGGATGCCCATCAGAAATTGCCATGGTTCTGGAAGCTGGAAGTCTGAGTTGAAGGTGTTGGCGGGGTTGGTGTGATAATTCAGGAAGGCCCTCTCCATGGGCCTCACGTGTGTGTGGTGGGTGCTGAGGACAGAATCATGCTAGCCTTGCACATACCAGCCCCAATGTTGTTGTTTAATCTTCAAAATTACATTTAATTTTCAACCCCACGTGTATGTCTCAGGTAGTGTTTCCCATTCCTACATGTACCCAGAATTTCCTCCATGCTGGAGACACATTGTCTCCTTGGGTACCTGTGTCCAACTTCCTGAAGCTGGAGGGGGTGTCAGTAATTCCAGGGCACTTGGTCTCTGCTTGTTCACTTCAGAGAATGGAATGCTGGATCTTCAGAATGCTGGCATCAGTCTGTTCCTGGAGAGTCTGTGCAACCTCTTTCTGTGATTTCCTATGCCTCTACCTGAGGCAGCCATACTAATCCGAATAGACTGGGCTTTTCCAGCATGAGGTCATCCATTCCCAGCCTGCCCTTGTACCCACTCCTCCATCCCAATGCTTTAGTTGCTGTAGGTTCCCAGGAGGTGTGCTTGTCAATCAGTCAGGATTGGGCAGCAGCTGAAAGTGGTGAGCAGCCTGTGTGAAGGAAAGGCAGCTCCTTCCTCCTGCAGGTCAGGGATCTTGAGAGGGAACAGGATGGGACCATCTGAGTGGGCCTTGGAAGACAATGTGGCCATTTCCATATTGGATACTGTGGGAAGAAGCGAGCTCCAGGAAGAGGGCTGAGTGAGGTCTGTAGATGTGGGGGGGTGGGAGTGTGCATTTGTGAAGAGAGGAACAGTGGTTGGCTAGCTGTGAGGGCCTCTGTCCATTCTGCCCAGGAGCTGGAGTTTACACTGAGTGCAAAGGGGCTTGGCATTCTGTTTAAAGTGAGTGTTGCCTTTGTGTTGATGGCATATAGCATAGTCATGCGCAGACTGTCTGTCTGGTGCATACAGGTAGGGACATCAGCCCAACTACTGTAGGCCTAGCCTTGCTGCCCAGCTGGCCCCCCTCTGATAGTTCATGCTGGCGTGTGGCTGTGCGTGAAATGTGATGCTGCCAGCCACATTCTTGAACAAGTTTAATGACCCAAGTTGGGTGTATACTCAGGAGTGGAGTTGTCAGCGCAGGGTCAGAAATGACTGGGTGATGTGATTATATTTATGTCACAAAGCTCAATCCCGGCAGCAATGTCAACAGTGTGGGGGAGGAGAAAGTAAGGGAGGCTCTCCCCCCCCCACCATACACCCCTACCCTACCCTACCCCTGCATCAGGGACAGATGTCTTTGAAGTGTTGTTTCAGAGGTCAGTAGCAGAATTTAGAAGTTAGGATGATTCGAAGTCAGATTAGAGATGACAAGGGGTTAAACCCTGGTGGGTGGGAGAGGGGACAAGCGCAGGGGAGGCAGGAGTCTGGGCAGCTTGCAGCCACAAGATGGGTGAGATGCTGGGAACATTTATGAGCCAAAGTGACTGTGGCATCGAGGCCATGCCAAAGAAGCCTGGAGGAAGTGTCATTCTGCAGCTGGGGGATCAGTGACATCACCGTTATTTCTTTTGTTATCTGACTTAGTCTGTCCAGGGTGCCGTAGAGCACCAGAGGCCAGGCCGTGTGCCCCACCCCCAGAAGTTGACATTGTTCTGCCATGTTTTCTCAATTCCCACACGGTCACCCCTCTCTGAACATCTTGCCCTAATCTCTGGTTGTGAGTTACCAGTCTTGTAGGATCGGGGCTCACCCACCATGACCTTCTTAACTCAGCCTCTCTTTGGGGACCCTGTCTCTAAACATTTGTATCTGGAGGTCTGGAGCAAGTTAGGGCTGCAGTCTATCAATTTTGGGGGTAGGGACACCGTTTAGCTAGTCTCTGTTGACATTGTCCCAGCCTGTCTCCCCTCTTGTCCAGTGATTCCTATCAAGCTCAGACATGGGGCAGCAGACAGAGCTAAAAGAGCCCATTCACACGTGGCAGGTCACTGAGGCTTCAGGAAGACAACACCACGGCCAGCCTGCACTGAGCCGTGACATATCACTGAGCTGTGACAGGAAGGTTGAAACTTGGTCAGGAGTTCCTGGCACTGAGAGAGGGGAGAGTGTAAGGAAGAGGGGGGTTTGTTCTGAGGCGGGTTTAATCCATGTGTTAGCTCTCCTTGTGTATGGCAGGGAGAATGTGGCAGGGAGTCTGTATGGGAGGCAGAGGATGGTGGGTGAGGGCTGGAGCAGGGAACATGGAAATGGAAAGGATTGGTATGACAGACAACCCTAGCCAGGGGTAGGGGTATGTGTGTGGTGGCGTGTGTGGTGTGTCCCGAGGGGTGTGCAGAGCTGATAGGCGGTTGCTCACAGACCTGAGGCCCCTACTGCAGCAACCGGGAGGTAGTAGCTGGACTGATAAGGAGGCCCCCACAGGTGGGCCTCTGCCTCCAACATAGTCCTTCATGTGAGAGCAGGAAAAGCTTGTATTTCTTTCAGGGCTAATAACATCATCATAAAAGATCTGAACAAATGGGTACATTTGGCCAAATACAAAAACATTTTCTAGAGGGAATAAAAATTACGAACACGGTAAAATGTTCAGACTTGGTACTAAAAAAGCTATGTACATTGAGGCCACATTTTGCTCCTACACAGTCAAGAAACACAGGGATAAGACTCAAATGTAGACCCTCTTCAGTTTTTGTTTTTAATCTTTGAAGGAGATGTTGGGTCTCCATCAAATGGGCTTTTCTGTTTTGGAAAGCACAGGGCCCAGCCATGTGCTGGGTGATGACTGAGAGACCCTGACAAAGTGGTCCCCCAGCTAGTTTTGTTGTGTTTCCATGCCTCTCAAGTTCAGAGAAATAACTCTGAATTGGTGACACATTCCAATTTCTACAAAACTGTTGTTGCACACAAAATCCCCATGTCATAGTAAATAGCACACTTTCGGGCTAGGCCAGGCTGGACCTCTGGCCTCCACTCTAGCTCTGCCGCTTTCCCAGCCTCGGAGCTTGCTGGAGGCTGCTGCTGCTGACTTGATTAATGGTATTTAAAATGTCTTATTTGGTGTTTCATTTAAAACCATTTAGGCTGGGCATGGGGTGGTGTACACCTTTAATCCCAGCATTCAGGAGGCAGAGGCAGGTACATCTCTGTGAGTTCCAAGTCAGCCTAGTCTACATATCGAGTTCCAGCATACCCAGGGCTATGTAGACAGGCCCCTTTTTAAAAAACAAAAATAAAATAAAAATAAATAAAGTAAAAGCATTTAGGACACTGCTAGGTCTCACAGGTTCATTCACGAAGGTCAAGGTCATTGGCAGAGGTTCTCTGTGGACATCTGCAGAGCTGTGCCAGCAATGAGGCCTTATTCTTTCTCTTCCAGCACTGGGCAGTGTTCCAGGAGGTTAAAGACCTGCTGACGTTGGTGCCGCCCCTGGTGGGCCTGAAGGGAAACCTGGAGATGACGCTGGCGTCTCGACTCTCTACATCTGTAAGTGGCAGCTGGATGTCTTGGGTAACCTGCACTATGGGGACAGGATGTTCCCTTCGTTTGGTCTCTCTCCGTCCCCACCCACACAGGTGTTACTCTGCTTTGGCATCTCACAGGCTGTTCTGGTCTCTCCTCCCTGCTTTTTGTACTGTTTCCCATGGCTACCCTGAGTTGCTGAGGGACCAGCACAGTGCCCTAGTGCCTTCATTTCTCCCTCGGCCTCAGTGTCAGTTGACGTTTTGTGTCCCTGTTCCCCAGAGTCCTCATGCTGCTGCTGGGACCCTAGGCCATGCCCCCTCACACATAGACCTGAAAGCTTCAGTAGGCAGAAGAGAGGATTCTGGGGAGGGTACAAGGAGGGGGGGTCTCAGCTGCCCATTAACTACCTCTGCTTATCAGACACCTCCTGTCCCCTGTCGTTATGGCTGGTTACACTTGGCTCTGTAGCCAACAAAGGTTCTGCCTCGGCTGACTCTTCTTTCCTACCCCTGGCATCTCTGGGGTGGTTCTCTTTCCCTCCTGTTAATACAGAAGGTTTCCTCCCCTCTCCCCAATGGCCATTTGGCATCCTGCATGTGAAAAGGGTGGTATCCAGAGGAAATAGATTGTGTTCGAGGTCCTGAGAAAACAGTACAGAAGCTGATGAATAAGGGCCTCAGGGTCTGTTGTTCACTGTGGGATGTTAGCAACTCCAACTATATTTATAGTGCTGTTTCTCCACAAAAGGGGCCACAGCAGCTGAAGAGATGGCTTGTGCTTTCACAGGACCCAGGTTTGATTTGTGGTACCCCCCCCCAGGGAAACTCATAACCATTTGTAACTAAAGTCCCAGGGAATCTGACACCCTCTTCTGGCCTTCACACGTACTATACATACATGGTACATAGACATAACACAAGCAAAACAGCCATACACTGAAAATTAAAATAAACAAAAGCTGGGGAGAAAAAAAGTCCAGGTCAATTCATAAAAGGCGGGTGGGTGTACATGTGTCAGGAGAGCTGTCTCAGTAGTTAAGAGAGCTCACTGCTCTTGCAGAGGATCCAGGTTTGGTTCCCAGCACCCATATTGGGCAGCTCACAACTGCCTGTAACTCTAACTCCAGGGACTCTGACACCCTCTTCTGGACTCCTTGGGCACTGCACTCACGTGTGCTCAAACTCTCACACAGACACACACACACACACATACACACACACACGTAATTAAAAAGAAAATCAATGTCAAGTGGGGCAGGTCATGGTCTACAAAGCTGAGTGGCATGATGTGTTCTGAGTTCTGATTTGTTTCCTGAGAGAAAGAGGGCTGACTATGCCCGGAAGGACTGGCTTCTCCAGCCCTCTGACTGACACTTCCTTTATCTCTGTGTGCTAGGCCAACACCGGGCAAATCGATGATCGCCAGGAGAGGTACAAAATCATCAGCAGCAACCTGGCTGTGGTTCAGGTGAGTGTTGGAGCACCCACCGATGCCTTCCCCCTCCCGCATGGATCGGCAGCCTGCCTCTGTCTGGGTAGGATGGGGGAGGCCATGTGAGTCTTGTCTCAGGACTGAACTTGGAGGACAGGTGTCTATGTGTCCATCTATCTGTCCACTAGGCCATATCTGTGGCATGGGGAAGTTCATCACAGGGAACGACCATGCCTGTCTGAGATGCCTTCAGGTCTGTGGTCCCTGAAGCTTCCCCACCACCCGTCTTCTAAGCCACATCCTAGGAGGTCTGATGCACTCAGCATTTACCATGCCCTGCATTGGCTAGTGGCTTTCTTCCTACATTTAGACCAACACTGTGTTTCCCTGGGTCACTGGTGTTCTCCAGATGGACACACCCCAAGTTCTCAGTCTTCCAGTGACTTTACTTAATCTTTCTGGGACCTGATGGATCTTTCCCACCTGGAAATTCTCCCCATAAGCCTTGTTCTTGTAGCCTAACCTGTCATATCTCAGCCTTTGCAAGAGGCCTTCATGCTCTTACTGCACCTCCTTCTACCAGGACCTTCGTGGGTTCAGTTCTATCTAGGCCCCTTTCACAGTAAATTGAAGCCAGAGTACCCAGGCAGGAACAGATGAGGGCAGGACAGGCTCAGGCAGGAAGGAAGGCTGGACATAGAGCTGGCTTTTTAGGGACTGTGGTCCAGGGTCTCTGAGCTTTGCTGGGCAGAGGTAGCCCCTGGTAGCACAGGGAATGTGGACCGAGGTCAGACTCTCATCACCTGTAAGGTGGGCAGCCCTGACCAGGGCTGTGTCTCCTTATCCATTAGTGGCACCTATTCTAACTGTCATCTAGGTCAGAACCCTGCCTCTCCCAGAGGCATCCTCCAAACAGCAAGTTAGAACTGGCCTCATCATCCCCTCCTTGCCCTCAGCTCTGCTGAAGGCACCAGCCCACTGTGGTGGAGGAATGCTGCCTGTGGACTCCTTCTGTCTTAGTCAGGTTTCTGTTGCTGTGATAAAGACTACGACCAAAAATAACATAAGGAAGAAAGGGTTTCTTCCATCTTACAGTTTGTAGTCCATCACTGAGGGAAATCAGGACACAAACTCAAGGCAGGAAACTGGAGGCAGGAACTGAAGCAGAGATCATGGAAGAGTGCTACTTATTGGCTTGCCCAGCCTGATTTCTTATACAATGCAGGACCCACCTCCAGGTGTGGCACCACCCACAATGGGCGGAACCCTCCCACGTCAATGATTATTAGTAAAGAAAATGCCCCGCAGACTTGCCATTCTGAAGGAGGAGGCATTTTCTCAGCTGAAGGTACTGCCTTAGTCACTGTTCTATTGCTGTGAAAATGTCACCATGACCATGACAACTCTTACAAAAGAAAGCATTTAATTAGATACAGTATGTGTGCACCACCCTTCAGCCCTCTCCCTTTCGGGGACAGAACATGTGCTGCCCACCCTACTATTAACAGTTTCAGAGGCTTAGTCCATTGTCATTATGGCAGGAAGTATGGCTGCACACTGGAAGACAAGTGTGCTGGAGAAGTTGCCGAGAGCTACATCCTGATCCTTAGGTAGAGAAAGAACTGGACCTGGCCTGGGCTTTTCAAACCTCAAAAGTCCCCCAGTGGCACATTTCCTCCAACAAGGCCACACCTCCTAATCCTTCTCATCCTATCAAAGAGTCACATTTCCTGGTGACTAAGCATTCAAACTTATGAGCCTGTTGGGCCATTCTTATTCACACCACCAGTTTCTTTTCCATTTGACTTTAGCTTATGTCAAGTCAACAAAACCCCTAACCAGGCCCCCAGCCCTCAACTGCTCTGTTTTGCTTCCTGGCTCTGAGGGGAACAGTGAGGCTCCATGATGGCTGCTTTGCCAAAGGCCCAGAGCAATGGGGTCAACACACCATAAACTGTTCCCTCTAAAACTGTGAGCCAAAGTAAACCTCCTCTCTCCAAGATGATTGGCTCAAGGGGTTTGTTACAGCTGATGGAAAGCTAACGACCATTCGGCCATTCCCCAGTGAGGACTGCTCCATCCGTCCCACCTGAGCAGGCTGGAAACCAAGTTGCCCTCTTCTGCCCTCTGCCCCTAAGTCTCACATGCTGTCACTATGCAGACTTCCTCTGAGTCGCATTTGAATCGAACCCTGCTTCTCCTCCTCCCCTGCTGATGTCTGTAGACCTGTGCCCCTTGCAGCAGCTTCTGTGTGTGTGGAAAGCCAGTGGATGCCGCCTCCTCTTGTTCTGCAGTTCCTCTGGGTAGATGAGCCCGCCTCCCTCACCAGCCCCACAGACACAGACACAGACAGTTCCCCCTTGCTGCCTTTCACGTGCAGCTGTCTGTCCTTGGAACATCTCTCCTCTGTGCCTGCTGTTCTGAAACTCTGTGCTGCCCCCAGGTGCCACCCCTCAGTCTCCTCCGTGTGTGTGTGTGTGTGTGTGTGTGTGTGTGTGTGTGTGTGTGTGTGTGTGTGTGTGTGTAACCATCCAGCCCTTTCCCTCTTGATTACAGGGGATGTGCCTCCTGCCCCACTGTTCCAGTCCAGGCCTGTCTTGTACTCTCTTGCCTTCTGTACCTGGGCTGAGTCTTACAGGCCGGAACCAAGCCTGTGGCTGAGTAGCTGAGAGATTAAAGCAGCATTCAGATCTATAGCAAGGAGTCAGGTGAGGGATTACAAATGCCCAGCACTGGGGTATGTGGCTCAGGCCTTTCTAGAACCTTCCAGAACTACTGAAGATCTTATGAAGCCTTCCTGGGCCTGGCTAGACTTACATTGTAGTCAGAATTTTCTTCAGGCTGCCAGCTCACAAATAATGTCATGAGACTTATTATTATGAAGGCTCAGCCTATAGCTTAAGTTTGCTCATAACTAGCTCTTATAACTTAAATTAACCCATTTATATTAATCTATGTTCTATCCTGTGGCATTACCTCTCTTCCATCTTGCACCTCCTCTTTCTCTGTTTCCTGCCATCTCCCACACGCCTAGATTCCTCCTCCTTCCTTTCTCTCCCTGGACATCCTGCCTATACCCCTGCCTAGCTATTGGCCATTCAGCTTTTTATTATACCAGTCACAGCAGTTCATCTTCACACAGTACACAAATATCCCACAACATTACATGCTTCCTGAAATGCAGCTTATATATGATTTGCTTCCTCAATTTTAAAAGGGCTTAACTTTGAGTCACAAGGCATCAGGTAAATTTCAAAATGGACTTTAAAAAACAAACAAACAAAAAAACACACTCAAACAAAAACAACTTCTTCACCATGTTCTGTCTTTTAAATGTGAATCCAGGGGTGACATGTTAGAATGATTTTTTAAATTATTTGACACTTTCTCTCATGTGTCCCTGAAGTGCACCTTGATCATATCCTCTCCGTCTCCACCCAGGCCTTCCTGAACAGCACCCACACATCCGTTCCCACCTTGCCCTCCCCCTTTTTGTGGTAACCCACTGAGTTCCGGTGGTGCTGCCTGCTGGAAAACTGAGTGACCCTGCTGGCTTGATCCTGAGCAGTGAGTTCCTGAGTGTGATGGCCCAGAAGGTCTCAGTTTGCAGCCTTGTCACGCCCTGCTGTTCTGATGTTCTTTCTGCTACCTCTTCTGTGATGTTTCCTGAGCCCTGGGGAGGCTCATGTCGATGTCTTGGATAGAGTTGAACACTAAACAGTCATTTATTCTCAGCATGAATTTTTTTAATTTTATGTACATAGGTATTTTGTCTGCATGTGTGTGTGTGTGTGTGCGCTATGTGCATGCCTGGTACCCATAGAGGCCAGAAGAGGGTATCAGATCCCCTGGGACTGGATTGCAGGCAATAGTGAACACCATGAGGGTCGCTGGAATCGAACCTGGGTCCTCTGCAATAGCACAAGTGCTCTTAACTGCTCTCAATTGTCTTTGCAGCCCCTCAGGGTGAAGTTGTAACACTTTTCGTGGTGTATGGGGACTCCCCAGTGAGGCTGAGGGCAGCCACCTGAGCACCCTATGCCAGCCCCTAGCACCCTTGCTGTCTCAGGAGCCATAGACTCATTCTCCCTAGCCTTTGCTTTATTGACTAAGTGATATGGGCATGGCTACATTCTTCTTCACATTAAGACTATTGTCTGTCTGTCTGTCTGTTAGAAGAGCTGGAACTGGAACCCAGACTCTCACATGAACTGGATCAGCTCTCCATCACTGAACCACATGACCTTCTAAACAGTTTTAAGCTTAGATATTTCTCTGGAGAAAAAAAAAAGATATACCACAAAATAACCAGTATTGAGTACCTGGTATTTGCAGTAGCATGTGAGTAGCTGCGTCACTGACTGCTCCATTACCTTAGCATGGTGGAAAGAACCCCTTCAGAGCTACCCACGGAGAACTCTGACTTACAGACACGGAGTTCTTTCCTGTACATCTCATCCCGCAATGATGTAGACTTGCTGAGCCGTATGGCTAGAGAAGTGTGTGAGCCCTCAGCTGCTCCTGTCTACAATACTGTTACCCCATCTCTGTTCACATATGCAAATGCTTCTCTGGAAAAGATGCTAGGTCCCTAGCCCATCCCCAACTCCCATTCCAGTTTTTACCACCATCAGTGAACAAGAACCAACTTCCCACGTACCTGTCAGTATGTTTCACCTGTTACCACCTTTTCAGTGTCTGTCTCACCTAGTGTGTGAGTCCGTTTCCATCACCCTGACAGAGTGCCTGAGACAGTCCACTTAGGTGGAGGGAAGGTGTGTCGTGGCTTACTGTGTCCTTGATTCCTGTTGCTACTGGGTTCATGGCAGTGCATGATGGAGCAAAGCAATCTCTTGACATCCAGGAAGCAAATTAGAATGGAGGGGCTGGGGCCCCACAATCCCCTTGAGAGCATTCTTCCAGTGACCTAAGATCTCCCAGAAAACCGAGTCTTAATGGTCCACACACTTTTCTATAGCTGAAGACCAGACTTCAAGCATGGGCCTCTGAGGACATTCTGAATTCATGCCAACAGCACAAGTCCTGAAGGATGAAGAACAGGCCACCACGTATTCACTCATTCACCAGCTGTATGTGAGCCATACCAGGTGCTGGGCCAAATCCTCATTGCCAGACATTGAGAGGAACACCAGCATCCAGTGACATGCTTCATATCATAATCTACTTAGAATCTTCCTGAAAACTAGGGAAGTCAATCACCTTCTCCATGACTCCATGGTATCATTCATCATATAGGAATCACATATAAATTTTATGAATAACATACTATATATAGATGATTTTTTCAGCAATGACAGTTGAACTACACGCATCCAAGTGAGTGCTCTACTACCCGGCTCTATCTCTGCCTGCCTTTATTTGCCCTGTGTTTGACACTAGGGCTTGCTAAGTTGCCCAGGCTGGCTTTGAACTCACTCTGTGGCCCAGGCAGACCTTGGCCTGTGACCTTATCTCAGCCTCCAGAGTAGCAGATATTGTAGATGTGTTACCATGTCTGGCTTTGTGTTCTTCTTTAAGGATTTTATTTTGTATCTTTAAAAGAAGGCCTTTGCTGGTCAGAGATAGTTCTAACATTGGTTTTTGCTAGGCTCCTGTGTCTGATAGCTCAGCTGATCTTGATGTCTTGGTCCTCCTGCCAAGGCTCTAATGGTGGGAACAGTCATGCACAAACCTTGCCGGGCTGCAAAATTCTTAAACAGACTATCATATATCCCTTTATTTCACACCTTGGGGTTAGTGTTTAAGGGTGTGAAGTGGGGTGGGGGAGTCCACCTTTCTCCTGGTCATAGTGGCTTGGTTTCCCTTGCCCTGGTTTTTTCATATTCATCTGCTGAAGTCATGCATCTAGGATACCCCCTCTTTACTCCCCTTCACCCCCTTTCTCCCCTCTCTGCCCCCTCCTCACTTCCACTTTGCTCCCTCTTCACTTACAGAGCACTTTCCTGTGCTCTCTTTCTGGGTTCCCTTCCGTCCTGTGACTCCCTGTGTCGTCTCCTGTGTTCCCTTCTGTCCTGTGGCTCCGAGTATCTCTTTCTGGGTTCCCTTCCATCCTGTGGCTCTGTATGTCTCTTTTGGGCAATGCTACACTGTGTTTATCTCTCCAGCTTTATGGTCCATTTCCATTCATACTTTACAATGTATCTGACATACACCAGCAATTCCCCCGGACCTCCATCCACTAAACTTCTTGGCTCTGCACACATGCTTACTCATCTCTGTGAGTCATCAGGCACCATGGGAAATCTTGTGGGGACTCTGGTTGGGATGACATTGGTGATGGGGGCTCTGGTTGGGATGACCTCGGTGATGTGGCCCTGGTTGGGATGACATTGGCTAACTTGAGATTCTTGTTGTGTCCTCACTGCACAAGCATCAAACCTGAGTTCTGTCTCCAGAACTGGTATAAAAAGCTGAGTGTGGTGCTGTGCTCTTGAAATCTTAGCTCTGGAAAGGCAGAGATAGGAAGATCCCTAGGGCTTTCTGGCCAGCCCAGACTCATGTGAAAACAGCCCTGCATCCATGTCTCAAAAAATAAGGGGTGGGGACCACAAGATGGCTCAACTGGTAAGGGCACTTGCTGCTGAGCCTGATGACCTGAGTTCAATCCCTGGGACCCACATGGCAAAGTGAAGAACCAACTTCTACAAGTTGTCCTCTGACCTCACATATACATGTGCCCCTTGCCTGCCACATGCAAAACACACACACACACACACACACACACACACACACACACACACACCTGCTCTTCTTGTTCGTTGCTCTGTGTCCCTTCATTCTTTGGTAATGGGCACCATTAGGGGTCCTGATGCTGGCTTAGACCTGGGCTCTAGAGGCAGAGATATGGCTGTAATGAGAATGTGAGCTGGGGGACAGGCCAGTTGGGATGTGAGGCAGGCATATGTGAAATTGCTGTAGGCCTGAGGCTTCCATGGGAGTGAGAGGCCAGTCAGTGCTACTCTCTGGGTTGTAGAGTATACACCTGGGCCAGCAATCATGGAGCTCTGAGCCAGAGGCAGGTGTCCCTCTAAGACCCTGTTCTCCACTTGCAGGTGGCATCTCATATGGGACAGAGGTAGGCAGGGCAGCTCTCGATGGAGTCACCTTGGAGGGCAGTGCTGTGGAGAACAGCATGGCTCAGGGTGAAGGGTATAAGGTAGTGATGAGGGCCTTGTTTGACCCTTGAGGTGACTAGGAGTCAGAAGGACAGGAGGGTGGCGGTGGTCAGGGACCCTTTTCATAGGTCTGATTTCTGTCTTGGCAGGTGCAGGCCACTGTCGTGGGGCTCCTGGCTGCACTGGCCTCCATGCTGCTGGGTGCAGTGTCTCGAGAACAGTTGGAGTGGACTAAAGTGGCATTGCTGTGCATGAGCAGCGTCATCACTGCCTTTCTTGCGGCCTTGGCCCTAGGTGAGCCATAGCCCATGTATCCCCAGGCCTCAGGCCTGCTTACTCTGCTGTTCCGTAAAGGTTCCCAGAGGGCTGAGCCACGAGGCTGCTGTGGCACTGGAGTGGCGCTGATCTGGAAGTGAGGGGGGAGAGCTTGTTAGAGCCTCAGTCTGCCCTGTGTCCTCTCAAAGGGTCTCTGTGTGTGTGTGTGTGTGTGTGTGTGTGTGTGTGTGTGTGTGTATACACGTGTATGTGTATGTACATATGTGTGTGAGAGCATGTGTATGTGTGCATGCCTGAGGCAGCTCTGTTGTCCAAGGTGTGCTTGTGTGTGTGTGCATGTGTGTGTGTGTGTGTGTGTGTGTGTGTGTGTGTGTGTGTGTGTGTGTGTGCAGAGAAGGTGTGCATGCCTCAGAGGGCTCTGTTGTCCCTTCCCTGAGCCTTGACAGACTTCAGTTTATCACTCCTTGCTGAGGTCAGGTACCTGAGCATGGCAGTTTTCTTCATCTAGCTTGTTAGGCTCTAAATGTGTCAAGAATGTGGCTATGTAATGGTTTTTAATAAGCATTCCCAGCCAGTGTTGTGTCCTTTAGGGGGCTTCAGTGGGACCAGCTGTGTAAATTCGGGTCCACCTGAACTGGAGCTTAGAAGGAAGATGCAGGGCTCTGGTTTGGTGACACAAAGGGCACAGTGTGGCAGGTGGTGGCAGCATTAGGACAGCCTTGAGAGTGAATGTAGACAGTTTTATCTTTAATTCCATTCATTTTGTGATGCTAGGGGCTAAGTGCATTACAGAAGGGCCTTGCTGTAATTATTTTTAGGGTCACAGGACTCTAACAGCCAAGATACAAAATGTTTTGAATAAGGGGGAGGATGCTGCTGAAGCAGGCTAAGCCCCAGCTAGAAACAATGGAGCTTACAAGACTACAGGGCAGGGCCCTCAGATAGAACAGAGGGTCCTGGTGCTGGGTCCTGCAAATGGGCCTCTCTCATCTCCCAGACAAGCCATGAAGCCCATCATTATCTTCACGTGAGGGTCATGTGTTCCACCCTAGTGCCCAGGGACAGCATAGCTGAGCTCCTGAGATAAGGGATCCCCAGGATATATCAGATATGTGGGCTGAGTCCTCCACAGCATCTCCACCCGCCCTCCCTCCTCGTCTTCCATTGGTGCTTGGACCTAATAAATGTCTCACATATTGGTGGATCAGAGGACCCAGCAGGCACTGGAGGCTTAGGTCCCCCTACCCCTCAGGCTCCTGTTGCTTAGACCGCCCTTGGAGCAGCCCTCCATGCAGCAGAGGCTGAGCACTGTGGTTTGAGAGGCCAGGGGCCTGCTCAGGTGTGTCTTCAGAGTTTCCGGCTCACCCCTTGGGAGGTGGGCAGCCTGCTGAGTATCCAGACTTTGATAGATATAGATATAACTATTGAGTTTTCTGATGGCCTGCTTGACCCTCCAAGGGGCCTCTAAGCCATCTCACCACCAACTGCTCCCTGGGCCCCCCTCCCGCTCCAGGAATTCTAATGACCTGCATAGTGGTTGGTGCTCGGAAGTTTGGCATCAACCCTGATAACATCGCCACACCCATCGCAGCCAGCCTGGGAGACCTCATCACACTATCCATCTTGGCCCTGATAAGCAGCTTCTTCTACAGACACAGAGGTAGGGAAGGCGCCAAGGACGGGGTCTATGCAGATCACACCAGCCTGGGTGGGAGCTGGAACGTCATCCCCAAAGAGAGGAGCCAGGGTGCCGTGGGACCCGAGCCTTCTCTGCACAAGGGTGGGGTGGGGTGGGGGAGGGGAGGCACCTGGAGTCTCTCAGCAAGTCCAGGGTGGCTGGAGAAACTGAGTGTGGAGTGAGATGAGCAGCTCCAGTTTACAGGTGTGGGGCTGTTCATTTCCGCCCAAGGCTGCTCTGGGGATGGATGTGTCTGTGTTTCAGGATGAGACCAGTGGAGAGTGGTGAGCATGTGGCGACAGTTGTTGGAGGAAATATCGGGCACAGCTCGGTGCCCGGTGGGAAGAAGGATTCGGAGATTGGAGAAATAATTAGTGGATGCGGATAAAAACCACTCAGTGAGGCCTCCACCGTACCTGGGACACCTCTGCCCAGTCTGGACTGAGTCCTGTTAGGTGACAGTGAGGAGCCTTGGAATCAGATAAGAAGACCTAGTTGTACTTTGAGGGCAGACTGAGTTTAAAGCAAGATTTGCATAGGAGTTGGTTATTTGCATTTGATTTGCAAAGCAAATAAGAGCACCCCCACCCCTACCCCCTTCCCTGCATCTCTGCCTATGCTCAGGAAAACAGTGGGCATGGCCGCAGGAGAAAGGTCTTCACTGACTGAGGAGTGAGTTAGCTCACAGCTGCCAGGAGCAGTCAGGAGGACTCATGGGTGTGCGGTGGGAGTCAGATGGCGCCCTCTCAAAAGTTACAGAAAACCTGACCGCACTCCCAAGTGTCTTGTAAGGAGATACTTCTCCAAGCTACTGTGTCCCTGAGTGTTAGTGACCTGCTTAAAGCTTGTGGGGCCTGCCTTCTGGTTCTGGGGATGGAACATAAGCTGGCCATATCCACCATGAAGCACTTTGTCTATAGCTAGCCTGGAGCATCTGTGGCAGATGAAGGGACCACAGTTGTGTGTTATGGAGACTGAGAAGGCACTCTTCCCAGCAACACCACCCAGAGAAGGAGAGTGGGCCACAGACCATGTGTGGCCACCTAGCATTAAGGTTGCTCAGGAGGGTAGGAACAGGATGAAAAGATGATGCTAGAGCAAGTCAGTGTTCTGTGCACATGTGAGAAGTGGTGTCAGAGAATGAGGCTGGAAGAGGAGAGTGATGCTGTGAGGACATTGACCCTGGGTGAGCAGCACCCTAGCCTCATAGCTGGAGGTGACTCTGGGATATGAGTAGCTAGCAGGCCAGTCTGATCCACCCACCACAATAATATGGAGCATCTCAGCCAGGAGAGAGATTCCTCCTGTTTCTGCCCCTGCGGCTATGTGTCCTGGTAGTTGCCTCTTGGCTCTTCTGGGCTTTCCTGGCACCTCTGAGCAGGGTAACTGAGAACTGTCATACATGTGCAAAGCTGCCACCTGCTCAGACCCTGTCCTAGTTCCGTTTATTATAACACTGGTAGAGGAAGCCTGATCAAGGTTCTTGATGATTGCCAGGACATCAGAGAAGTGAAGGGACGGGGCAGGACAGAGAGAGCTTTCCCAGTTGCTTAGCAGTCGCTCTCTGGCAAGTGTGGTAGGACAGCCCCTGTAAATGGCGAGTGCCTCGGTTCCAAACTTAACCTCATGACTGCGAAAGGCTACACCCCAACCAGCGCCTATGTGCCAGCCTTGGCATATGAACTCTGTATGTCTGCTTTCTCTCAGACACATGGTATCTGACACCACTGGTCTGCATTGGCTTCATGGCTCTCACCCCTCTGTGGATCTTCATTGCCAAGCAGAACCCGCCCGTCATGAAAATCCTGAAGTATGGGTGGTTCCCCATCATCCTGGCTATGGTCATCAGCAGGTGAGCAGTGTGGAACCCTGAACCCTCCGTTCTGTGAGAGCAATGCCTGATGGAAGCAACTTCAGAGAGAGGTTTATTTATCTCACTGTTTCTGAGGGCGCAGATCATTGGCCATGTGCTCTGTGGCCCCAGGAGCATATCACAGAGAAGTGCTGTTCACTTTAGAGGTGACCAGGACACAGAAATAGGCCAGGCCAAGATGCAACCAGCAGGGATTCACATCCTTAGGGACTTCCTCCTTCTAGCCAGGCCCCGCCTCCTGCCTTTCACCGACTCCCAACAATGGCAGAAGATCATTAATCCATCAAGGGATTAATCCATCCATCAAGCCAGAGCCCCGATGACCCGTCATAATCAAATGTCTCTGGAATGTCCTGACAGACACACAAAGTCCTCATCACCTAGTGATTCTGATCTGGTCAAGCCAACAGTCAAGGTTAACCATTGCAGGCCAGGTAAGGTACCACACACCTTCAATCCCAGCACTCTGGAGGCACAGGCAGGTAGATCTCTGTGAGTCTGAGGCCAAGCCTGGTCTACATAATGACTTCAAGGCTGGCCCGGGCTACATAGTGAGACCAAAAAAAAAAAAAAAAACCAAAAAACAATAGCCATGACAATCTACCCCTTGTCAAGTTTACAAACAGAAAAATTACTTCAAACCATAAACCATAACATCCTAGTATGACTCCCAAAAGCTCACCTCTGTCTTACAATGCAGACTGTGTACAGTTTAACTTCCATTCCCTGTCCTGGTGCTGTGGAACACTGACTATCGAGACTCCTGTGCATGCATCTTAGGGTTACTATTGCTGTGATAAAATACCATGACCAAAAGAAACTTGGGAGGAAAGGGTTTATTTCAGCTTAGAGTTTACAGCCCATCACTAAGGGAAGTCAAGGCAGGAACTCAAAGCAGGAATCACTCTCTCTGTCTCTCTTCCTTTCCTTCTTTCTTTCCTTTCCTCCCTTCTCTTCCTTTTTTTCTTTCTCTCTTTCATGTTTGTTTTTTGAGACAAGGTTTCTCTGTTTAGCCCTGGCTGTCCTGGAACTCTGTAGACCAGGCTG
>NC_048601.1:53057935-53180435 GCF_003668045.3 Cricetulus griseus | reverse complement strand
CTTCAAGGCTTCACTTAGGGGGAAGGAACAGGGCAGGGACTGACTGATAAAGACTTCAGGGACTGTGTGACCTAGGTAGGGCCATGTGAACTGCCCCTTAGAAGCTTCTAGAAGGGGTCATCAAACCTCCTAAAGGGGAGGGGTTCAAGCAGAGGGTCTCTGTGGCACTTCAGAAGCCAGAGCAGGACTCAACCACTAGGAAGGATATATGAACAAGAGGTTGATTTGCTTACACTTAAAAGTTGCCAAGAGGTCCAACCAGCATGTAATAGGCATAGAAAGTGGACAGGGAGCTAGCTGTGGACTGAAAGGACGTGTGTGTGTGTGTGTGTGTGTGTGTGTGTGTGTGTGTGTGTGTAAGCCAGCCAGCAGCAGTGGCCCAGCCCTGTTCTTTAACAATCTGTTTTGTGAACCAATTCAGACCCAGGGGACCTGGTCCACTCCCTCAAGAGGTATTAGTCCATTTATGACCTTACCATTTCTCAAGAGTCCTCAGCCCAGAAAGTATCAGTCCATTCATGACCTTACCACTTCTCACGAGGCCTCAGCTCAGAAAGGTGCCCCCACCTCAATGCCACCACGGTGAGAATCAAATTTTCAGTGCATGTCCAGAACACTTGGGCCCCAAGCAAGGCTGGAGAAAGGGAACTGGCTGGGGTTGACTGTCTACCTTGGTGGTGTCCTTGGAAGCCAGCTGGTGCTCTTGGCTGCCCTCAGGCCTGTGACTTGTCTTTTACATCTCTTTGCTCTTCTGGCAGGTGATAATCCTGCTGTACCTGGCAGAAGTGATGGTTCGACTGACCTGGCACCAGGCCCTGGATCCTGACAACCACTGTATCCCATACCTCACAGGCCTGGGGGACCTGCTGGGCACCAGCCTCCTGGCACTTTGCTTCCTCCTGGACTGGCTAATGAGGGGCAGAGCTGATTTTGCAGATCTGGTTTCAGAGCTGGTTTCTGCACCTCCCTGACCGAGGCTGCCACCTGCAGGCCTCCGTGGGACTTTTCCCTCATGTCCACAGTGTCCAGCAGGCTATTCCTCCTGCTGGGGCCTCGAGCTGCTAGATATCTGCCTGGGCAGTGGCCTCATCAGTCTGCCAAGGAGACTAGCACACACCTTGATTCTGAAGTTGGTAGCTAAACCTGAGGTGGAGCCCTGACATCAAGAACTCTGCCTGTGAGTGTGAGTGTATGTGTGTGTAGGGCAGGCTGTTCCAACCTGAAGATGCTGAGGAAGAAGCCCGTCAGTGCAATCTGGAATGCATGGAGCAGGATGGAGCTCCTCTGTGTCCCTAGCTCTCGGGACTACCCATGCCCTGACTGTGCTGCCATCACTGGACTCAGCTCCCTGGACCCACACTACTAGTGCCCTGGGCCCAGTGACCGTGCACCTTCACCCAGGCAGGCCCTGCGTACCCCTCATCTATACCCCAGCATTTAATCTTGTGGCTGCTTTCTTTTTATCCCCCCTTCTTTTCATAGCAGAGCCCTCTATTTAGGTTCTGGTGATCAAGAGATGTATAATAAAGCATAGCTGACATTGCACTTGGTGTTCTGCATCCTTCAAGGTGGTCAGGGAAGCAGGGAGGCTCAGTCTCCAAGCTGTGGGTGACATTTCTCTAGGGCAGTGTTTCTCATGGTGTGAAATGCTGAGTGGACATGTCACCTGGAAACTTGTGTGTATAGGTACTGTTCAGGCAGCTTCTTGCCGGTTAGCAGACCTCAGCTAAGACTTCATGTTGGGGACTCACTGTTCACACTGTCCAAAATGTCATTTCCCCTTTTTGATTGTGTGTGTGTGTGTGTGTGTGTGTGTGTGTGTGTGTGTGTGTGTGTGTATTTCTGAGGTATAATGTGATATATTGATTCATGTCATCTTTTTATGACTTGTTATTTCCTATATGTGTGTGTTTGCCTACATATGTGCAATACCCATAGAGACCAGAAGAGGGTGTCAGATAGATTCCCTGAAACGGAAGTTTATGAGTTACGTGCAGGTGCTGAGAACCAAGCTGGTGACTTAATCTCTGAGCCATCTCTCCAGGCCTCCTGTCATCTTGTTTATGAAGTGTGTTTACTCCATTTCCTAGCACCTAAGTCATGGGTAGATAAGGCATGTTTTCCCAGCAGATGTTACCATGGATCCTCTGTGCCACATGGTGTCCCAGGTAGACGTGATGCACAGTCTAGGAGTATGTGAGCAGCTCAAGGAATGGTGGGAATGTAGGAAGTTGCATTGGGGCTGAGCATGGGGGAGGCATTTCCGTCTGGTACTCACCTAACTTGGAGGAGAGCAGACCTTGGGATGGCAGTGAAATGAGTCATGATCTCTGCACAGACAAAGCTACCAACTGCTTAAGGGAAGGTGTCACAATGTGCCCTTTTCCAGCCTGTCTCCCATTGGCCAAGGCCTGGGTAGCAGGCTAATGACCCATGAGGTCTCTCTCCTTGTGGGTACAAAGCCAGGTGGTAGTGAGGATGGGTTGAAGGGGGTAGGTACTGAGGGCATAACTGTGGGCCGGGCCCCAGGCTACCTGGGCAAAGCACTGATCTCTGCCCTGGGGCTCAGATGGAGATACAGTCAGTACCAGGGAGATGGTGAACATTGGCTCTTAGCTGTGAAAGAAGCAGATGGAGCTATGGAATAATTGGTGACAAGAGCTGAGTTCCCACTGTACCTGCTGAGCATTGTCACTGACATATTAGGTTCCAGACTGAATTTTAAATCATAAGTAGGCTCAAACACATCTTTGTCTGGTGGAGGGCAAGTAAGTGAGGTAGACAAGGCCAAACACTGGAGCCTGGCTCGCTCAACTTTTGAAGAGTTGGTTGTGTGACAGGCAGTCAGATGTTGTGTGACAAGCAGTCCAGCTGCAGGTGGTGCTGTGTTCTGTGCCTCTCCTGGATTTACAGAGCACACATCTTAGGTGTAATGGTTTCACCAGACTGAGAAGGCTGTGTCCAGGTCAGACTGTCAGCAGAACCCAAACAGCAACTTCCCTTGGTGTGAATGAGACTTGGGAGGTCTCTTCTGGGTCTAGCCGGTTTTCCAGACCAGTGGTTCGACATGGGGGTTGCAACACCTTTGGGGTTGCATATCAGATATTCTGAGATATTTACATATGATTCATAGCTAGCAAAATAACAGTCATGAAGCAGTAATGAAATAATTTGATGGTTTGGTATCACCACAACATAAGGAACTGTATTAAAGGGTTGCAGCATTAGAAAGGTTGAGAACCACTGGTCTAGACACTCCATTTTCACTACATGCCATGGTCCAATTGAGAAATGGTCTTTTTGTTGTTGAAAGAATAAGAAAGTCTAAAACCATGATGAGTTTTAATGCTAGCAGCTCCTGAGGCATCCTCTTAGTGACCTTTCACAATTCCAGTTTGCCTCCAGTGCTGATTGACTCTTGAACAGCCTATACTGAATTCTTTGGTGACTTTTCCTGTAGTTGTAGGAGAATCTACTTTGATGGTTGCTCTGGCTTGGTCACCATCAACTCCCAATGTGGCCCAATCTTTGCTCCTCATTTTCAAGGCTCTCTCCTATCCCTGCAGAGCTGCTTGGCCACTGCACTGTGCTTTAGCAATTTCTGTGCCAAGGGCATTGGTGTTATAAATTGATCCTATTCTTATGATTCATTTTGAATTTGAATAAGAAAACTGCACACATTTGCTTTGTTTCTAACATCTCCATACCTAAAATAAATGTAAAATAAATTGTCTTAATTACTTTTAAATTGTTGTGCTAAGATACCATGACCAAAGCAACTTAAGAGTTTATTTGAAGCTTACAGTTTTAGTGAGTTAAAGTCCATAACCATCATGGCAGGTAGCATGGCAGCAAGCAGGCATGCATGGTGCTGGAGCAGTATATGACAGCATACATTTTGATCCAGAAGCAAGAGAAGGGGAGAAGTAACTGGGAATGGCATGGGCTTTTGAAAGGGCAAAACCCACCCCCCAGTGACACACCTCCTCCAACAAGGCCATGCCTCCCAGTCCTTCCCAAACACTTCCACCAACTGGCGACCAAGTGTTCAAATATATGAACCTATGGAGGCCATTCTGATTCAAACCACCACACAATAAGTCATGAGCAAAAAGGGAATGCATATTAAAATGTGTGACACAGCCACATTTATTAAGAATGTGTTCCAGAAGAAAACAGCAAATTCAACAAAGCAAAAGCCACGTTGCTATTGCACACACCTGACCCTCAGCATCTTCCGTGTGTCCACTGATAGCCTCGCCATGGTTTGCTGCACTGCAGCCTCTGACCTTCCGCCCTTGGCAAAGGAAAAGAGATGGACTTTGCGAGGCCTCTTTACCGTCCTAGGTCTATGGCTGCTGAGCAGGAGCTTCCAAAATTTTGAAAGATGCCCTCAGCCTCAGCCAAGCTCTGTGGGTAGTGGAAGGGTGAGTGAGGAGAAGCTGCTGTTAAAGGAGGAGCAGGAGGTAGGGTATCTGGGTATCACCTGAGGAGGAGAGGTGATCATAGGTAAACTGGGGTGTGGGGCCACAGGGCAGCCTGAGCACCTCCAGTACTTTGTACCTGAGTACTTAGCCAGGGTAGATCTGCAGCAGAGGTAGAAAGGGGGACACAGAAAGTTACGGGTGCCCAAGAGATTTTCTCAGAGAGCTGGGAGGCTGTGGGAAGGGTTGCCATCAGTGCCTAGTGTTACTGGGATTGAAAGACCCGGCTTCTTCAAGGTGTCTACTGACTTCGGGAACTGGGGTCTTGGGTGAGGAGTGCAGAGGCAAGTGGGAGGGGTGGGGGAAGAGCCATGAGCTGGACCTTAGGGGACATGGAGCAGCAGGTAGCAAGCCGATCTTCCAGAAGACAGCAGGAGAAGAGGACATGACTGAATCAAGACCATGAGACCCTGTCCCCTTCTGGACCAGTGTTCCACCCAACCGGAGCTGAGTTGGGACACACATGGGGAAACACCCCCGGAGACTCAGCTGCAGTTTCTACCCCATGCTGTGTTTGCTCATGATCTTTGTTTGCAAGGTCAGATGTTTTCCCCATTGAGACAAAAGTCTCTACTTGGTAAAGTTAAAAAGGGCAGGGGGCAGGGAAAAGGCTCAGTGGATAAAGGTGCTTGCAAGCCTGACAACCTGCGTTCATTCTTTAGACTCATAAGACAGGAGAGAACTAACTCCCACAAGTTCTCTGACCTACGCATATGCACTGTACTCCCTATAAATAAATAAACGCACACATTTTAAAAAATAATTTTTAAAGGCAGGAGATAAAGCTCAGGGTAGAGTGCTTGCTTAGTATGTGTGAAATGTTAAGATTCCAGCCCCAGTTCTGCTAAAATAAAGCCCGTAGCCAAGTTTCTTGTAGGCAGGACAGCTGAATCCACCTTGTTAATTCCTCTCTCTGCCCCAGCCTGACTTTTGATTATTAGCATGTGGTTATTCTGCTGTGGCTTTTTGTTTAGGTAAAATTCATCTTCCAGGTCTTGGTCAGTGTGCTGGCTAGTTTAATATCAACTAGACACAAGCTAGAGTCACATGGGATGAGGGAACCTCAATTGAGAAAACGCTGCACCAAGATTTGCCTGTGGTGCATTTTCTTGATTGATAATTGATGTGGGAGGGCCCAGCTCACCGTGGGAGGGGCCATTGCTTGGCTGGTGGTCCTAGGTGTTATAAGAAAGCAGGCTCAATAGGCCAGGAGGGGCAAGCCAGTAAGTAAGCAACAGAAATCCTAAGACAGACATTGGTACCAGGTCATGGGGTATTGCTGTGACAGACCTGACCATGTGGATTTTTTGGTGCACTTTGGTGGCATTTGAACTCTGGGCTGGAAAAGCTGTTGAGAGCTCACTGGGATCTTCTGTGGCAGCTTAGAAGACAAGTATGTTGAGGGCAGGGCACATGACAGAAGCCTGGCTTGTGAGGAGGCTTCAGGGGGGAGTTTGTTTTTCAAAGACGTTATCATGTGATTTTCTTAAATTAAGAATTTGAAGTTCTGGTTGTCTGGGGCTGAAGACCGTGATTAATAAGCCATCGCTACTAAAATGAAACTTTCGCTTCACTGGAACAATTGATACCCGTCAGCTGGGGCTGAAGAATCTGCTGTGATTACGACGAGACCAACATCACTGAGGACTCTAAATCCGGGAGTATTTCTTCAGTGTCGGTCAGCACACAGAAGCTGTGGTCCAGAGGGGGCCAAGGCTGCCTTGTATGGGTGACGTGTAGGAATTTCCCAGGTGGTACTGATTCCAAAGGCACGAAGGAGTCATGGAGAGCAGCTGGGGCTTGGCATCGTGAGAGGCTGGGGGAGGCCACAGGTAAAGGTACAGCCTCAGTAGCAGTGAAAACCCCAGGACTGAAAGGGTCATGGAGACAGGCCAAGGCTTGGCCTCTTGTGGCAGGGCCAGTCTCTGAAGACAGCCCAGAATAGGTTACTGGTAAAGGTAAAGCCAAGTTGTAGCGGGGGCCTAAGAATTTTGAGATGCCAGAACTGTGAAACAACTGCTTCGGACAGCAGCAGCTGTGGAGTGGAGCTGGCCTGGGCTTTTGAGACAAGTTGTATATATGGTGGCAAGACCTTTGGAGCCTACAAATGTGAGTCCTTCCATCTGCCTCTGAGCTTTACACTGTTGGATTCTGGTGTGCTTTGATTTGATTGCTTCCCGCTTGGAGTAAGAAAGTAAGCAACTTATTTTTTATTTTACAGAAGTCCACAGTTAGGAGACTTTGAACTTTTAAAGCTCTTTTGGATATTTCAGAGCATGTTTAAAGTGTTTGAATTTTTAAAGACTGAGACTTATAAAGATTGGAATAGTTTATATTGTGATAGTAACATTAATAGGCCATCTTGGGGACATTTGATAAAGAAAAGGTCCTGGTTGAGTGATTATGTCTTTGCGTGTCAAGGTGACAGAGGGCCAATTGTGCTGCCTAGTTTATTGTGTCAACCTGACACATGCTGAAGTCATTTGGGAAAGGGGAATCTTAATTGAGAAAATGCCCCCATCTGACTGGCCTGTGCACAAGCCTGTGGTACATCTTGGTTGATGATGTGTGTGGCCAGATCCTTGTGAGTAGAGCTACCTCTGTGCCTGTGGTCCTGGATGGGATAAGAAAGCAGGCTGAGTAGACCATGAGGAGCAAGACAGTAAGAGTGATGACCTCTGCATCAGCTCCTGCCTCTGTATTCCTGCCTTGAGACCTGCCCTGACTCCCTGGATGATGGACTGCAAGCTGTAAATGAAATGAACCCTTTCCTTCTCCACTTGCTTTTGGTCTTGGTGTCACAGCAATAGAAACTCTAAGACACTCATTTGGTCTTTGTTCACTCTTCCCTGTTATGTTACTTCTGTTGCTGTGATAAAAGCACCATGACTGAGGCAATTTGCAGAGGAGACAGTTTATTTGGGTTTATGAATCCAGACAGAGCCCACACTGGTGGCAAAGTATGACAGCAGGCAGCAGAAAGCTGAGAGCTGGCATCCTCAACAAACAGGAAACAGACAGCTTCATAAGGGTTGCGAGGCTTTGCTACTATGTTCTTTGTTGACTGGGGTGCAATGCACATATCATAGAACTTGCAGTCATCAAAGGACGTTCCCTGGCTGTAGGCGTTTTACAGTCACTCTACTCTCCGCCTCTCCACTACCTTCTCCCACCGCCCACACTGCCTGCCATCACCATCCATTCCCTGTATCCACCCACCCCTACCACCTCCCCACCATCCACTATGGTCCACCCCTTCCAACCCCGTCTTCTACCCTCCACCATCTACCTCCACCCTTGTACACCCCTTCATCTTTATTTAAATGTTGGCTTTTAAAACAGGACTTCTTGGTTACTATGCAACTCTGTGGGCCTAGCTGTCTCTGGCGCCTGTCAGTCTCCAATTTCAAGTCGCAGCTCTGCCTGGACCGACAGCCCCACCTTTGGTGTCTGCAAAGGCCTCTGTCAGGGTCCTCTGCTGACATCTATTTTTTTTTCTTTTAACTCTACTCCAGCTTATCATGGTTTGAGCCAAGCTGCCCGTGTTCTCTCAGTTCCCTGTATGATGCTGCCTGTAAGTGGCTTCAGGGAAACAGTGCTGATGGTGTGTTTTGTGCATTTTCTGGCTTGCGGCTCTCTGAGCTTCTGGCTCTGTGGGTTTATGCTATTGGGCTTTGATAAACATATGCACATTCATGCAGTGAAATACTGTGAACACACAGACCCGTGAGTGTCACACCTCCACAGCAAGGGGGAGGGACCTGGGAGTCATCACAGGTGGACATAGAGGAGAGAGCACACCCTACGACTTTATTTACATACAACATAAAACACAAAAGACCATACTACTGGTTGGTGGCTCACAGAGGTCTGGAGACAGTACAGACAAGCTCAACACATGCACAAGAGGCCTCTGGTCGAAAAGCGAGCGTTTTCTTCTCGAAGGTAGTGGTTTTGTGAGTAAGCATGCCAGCTGTTTTAAGTCTGGGACTGTGATGTTGCCCAATGACACTGAGACAGTTTGCACAGTGAGCCAGCAGGGGGAGCTTGTCTTGCTGCTGTAGCTGGTTGGCCTCTGTTTATGCAGCTGAGGATAGCTCTGGAGGCTGGCTACTAAGTGCCAGCTGGTCCAGGTGGGGACAACAGTGGAACTGGAAAGCACAGAGGTATCAGGCTTTAGTATTGAATCTATTTTTGAGCGAGTGTGCGAGTGCATATATCTGTCTACCCAACTTTTCCCTGAGGTGCTCACTATTGCTTCCCTCTGTGTTGAGGAGTGGTCAAGGTCATGCATGGGTGATTTCAAACTCCCCTCAGAAGCAAAGGGTTCAGTCACTTTATCACATCCAGATGAGAATATTCCTGGCCTGGAGGATTCTGGACTAACTGGCTGGAGACCCCTGTGCTGGAATCGCGGCTTTTCTGCTGACTGAGCCTGGATACCCTGCCTCGTGCTGTGGCCAGTATTGGCTCCTTGTCGCTTCAGAACTCCACTCCCATAACCCAACTCCACCGTGTCAGCTTTTCCCCACTCATTACCCAAACTCTTCAGGGAGGGGAGGATCTACTCTATTCTATTTTTTTCAAAGAAAATTGGCTCCCCCACTATATGTATAAAAGGAAGAAAGAAGTGTTTTGACTAAAACACAGGCAGGGAAGATCAGGGTGAAGGTTTAGTGTGGAGACGCCATTAAGATGTGAAGAACTCATCCTCCTGTTGGAGCCCCTTCTCCTGTGTGTACCCTCATGCCAAGGTGTCAAGGATAGCTCTGCTATGTATTTGTCGACTTCATGACCTTAGACTCGATTTCTCATCTATAAAATGGACATAAGGCTATCTGGCCCCCTCTGAAAGTTGAAGATTAAATACAAAGTAAGTTTGGTGTAATGGGCCTTCACCCTCTCCCTCCCTCCTGCCTTTTAATCCCAGAGTACTGATTCCCAGGGGGCAGTTTTTTTTTTTAATTTATTTATTCTAGTTAGGGAACAAGCTTGTTTCACATGTAAGTCCCTTCTCCCTCTCCCTCCCCTCACCCCATCCCTCCTTCCCCACCCCAACCTACCCCTCACCCCATCCACCCACCACTCCCCAGGCAGGGTAGGGCCCTCAATGGGGGCTCTGCAGAGTCCACCAAATCTTCCTGTGCTGGTCCCAGGGGGCAGTTTTATCCCACAGTCATTTGGCGATGTCCAGAAACATTTTTGTGTATAAAAGTAAGGGTGGGTGAGACGGGAGGTGTGTGTGGGCTGGGGACACATTCACACCATTGCCATGTCACCCCTGTCCTTCCCTTGTGAATGTGGACAGCACTTTCCACTCTGCTACTGGCATCTCCATCCTCCTTTTCTGTGCCTGATGCTGAGGCTTGGTGGCCTGGTAGGACCTTGCAGTGATGTGCCATGAGTTCTGCTTTTCGAAGGTGGCCACTGCACCGCTAGATACCTAGATGGCTCTGTGTTTTATCTCCATTGAGAATTTAGTTTGCACTATAAATCATGTAATTTTGCGTCTTGATTTTTCCCCCACATCATTAGACACCAAGATATAACTCCTGCCTGACCTTTGCCTTCGTGTCTCTGTGTGGGGTGTGTGTGTGTGTGTGTGTGTGTGTGTGTGTGTGTGTGTGTGTGTGTGTGTGTGTGTGTGTGTGTGTGTGTGTGTAAACCTTAACCTTATTTTATCAAGTCTTTCTATGGGTTTATGTGTGCCTCAGAACAGGGACAGAGCTGGTTCAGGCTCTCTGGTCCAGCTCAGCCTCAATGCACTTCCAGGCCACACCTGTCATTACATCACGGAAGGTGGGGTGATCCCTCCAACCCTTGACTTCAGGATGGGACCACATTTCAATGTGGCCACAGGAATTTTTTTTTAAACAGACCTAGAGACTCTGCACAGGAATTTAAATAGAGAGGCATGATGGAGGTCTTTGTGTGCTAGCTAGCCTTTGGTAATCAACAGCCTGTGTCTCACACAGGTCCTTGTTCAAAGGAGACTCCCACCGAAACCTGCTGACCCCAGCCTACACGTGCACGGGCTGGGAATGAATGCATGCTTACTGTGTATTTTGTGTGTTGCAAGCACACACACACACACACACACACACATGTGCATGTGCATGTATAGGTCAAAGGCCAAACTCAGGTGTCATTTCTTAGGTATCATCCACCTTGTTTTGGAGACAGAGTCTCCCACTGTCCAGGAACTCACTAAACAGCCAAGTTTGCTGGCCAATGAGCCCCAGGAACCTATGTCTCAGCTTCCCCAGCACACTCCCTTTTTTTTTTTTTTTTGGTTCTGGGTATTTAACTCGTGTCCTCATGCTTGTAGCAAGCACTATCCTGGCTGATCATCCCCTTATCTTGTTTAATGTCACTGAGCTTGATGAGGTTTTGGTCAGAATTACAATGACAAATGATGACAACATACAAGCCAGTCTTATAGTATTTTCCTTTTGATGAAAGAGTTGAGCATGTTCCCACTGAGACGTAGTGGCTCTGCAGCTGTTTTGAGCTGTGCAGTTATTCCACTCTGTTGTCTTGGGGTGTGTCCTGCTTTCTGGAGTCTGCAGATATGTGGCAGGGAATTTATTAAAGGAATTGGTTTGTGATGTCTGGGGAGCCTGTGACATCCCATGTGTGCCATGTGTAGACTTGGAATCATGTAATCACATTCCTGAGAATGTGGGGAGCCTGAGGTGTGACCTGTGCTCCTGAGCCAAAGATTGGCTGCATCTCTGGAGTAAGGTCCAGAATTCCAGATGCAGAAATCTGAAGTCCGAATGAGGGCGAGACATGTATGCACCATCTGAAGCCAGAGCCAGGGTGTGGCCAGTCACCTTCCCTGTGTGGGCTCTGCTCCATCCAGGCTTGCCCAAGGATTGTTGATGGGCCCTTGTCAGGGGGAGGCAGATCTGCTGCAAATTATCACAGGTCAAATGTTGGTTTCTTCCTGAGAACACTCTCAGGCCACCCAGGAAAAATCAACCCAGTCATGTGGGTATTCCCCAGCCCAGTCAAACCCAAACCCCAATCACCCATCACAGGAGGACATCTGAGGAGTGTGCTGGGTGCTCGCAATTCCCTCACTCCATTCCCTCATCTCACGATGCTGGTATGTCTTCATCGGTGATGTGATCTCACTAATTGGTGGTTCAGGTGATGCCATCTTTATCTTCAAAGTCAATGATTTTAGAGCCACCCCTTACAGTCTGGTGAGATGACCTCTTAGGTCAGTGGTTTCCCTTCAGCTTTATGATTGTATTCTAGCTTACTGTTCCATGCCTCTCCCTTAAGGACTCCAATCACAGACTGCTAGGTGTCCCCATGCCCCAGCTGTGTCATGTGACTCTCCCTTTAGCTTCAGTCTCTCGAATCTTTTCAGTCCTCCTTCCGTTGGGGAAAGTTTTACTGTGCCTGAGGTGACTGCATTTTTCCCCTTCAGTTTTTCTGCTTTGAGACTGTTTTCGTATCCCTGATGGCTTGTTTACTTAGGGGAAGTGCTCTACTTACTTTTTCTGTTGCTGTGACAGAATCCTATCACCAAAAGCAACTTTAGGGAAGAATTTATTTCAGCTTACACTTCTAGATGATAACCCATGACTGAGGGAAGAAACTCAAGAAAGGAACCTGATGCAGAAACCAGCTAAGAATGCCCTTTAAGTTGCTGCCTGGCTTGACTCCTCTCCCAGCTAGCTTTCTTATTCAGTCCAGGACCACAGGCTTAGGAATGGTGCTACCCACAGTGGGCTGGACCCTCCCATATCAATCATCAATCAATATAGTCTCTCACAGACATGGCCACCAGCAAGTCTGACCTAGGCAATTCCTCTTCTAGGTGATTCTAGGTTGTGGCACACTGTTAATAAAAACCAGCACAGGTAGGTAGTCTTATAGTTACCTTCTGCTTCTGTGTGCATCTGGAGTATGTACATGTTTATGGGGTCCAGAGATCAACATTCAGGGTCTTCCTCCACTGTTCTCGATCTTACTCTTTCAGACAGAATCTCTCATTGAACATAGAGCTCACTGATTTGGCCAGGCTAGCTGGCCTGAGTCCTAGAGGTCCTCTTGTCTCTGTCCTTTCCCCTGCAATGCTGGGCAGATGAGTCCCCAAGCCCAGCTTTCACATGGTTGCTGGGGATTTGAACTCGGGTCCAATGTGTTTGTGTACTGAGCACTTTGCCCAGCTCCGTGCCTTTAACTTTTGCACATTTGTGTCCCCGTGTTTCTTTGGGTTTGTGACCAGGCAATGTGTGCAATGCTCTAATAAAACTTGCTTATGGAGCTGACTCTCCATCTTTACAGCCTCCTGATGGGGGCTGTTTCTCAGGGTCTGTGGTACTGGCTGAGGTCACCGGCATTATCCCACTGAGTCCTCTGACTGTATTGTGCTGTGGGGTTCATCCTGACTTTCTGGCCTCAGGGGACTGTCTTCCCACAGACCTGTGATATTTGTGGCTTCTGCTTTCCCAACAGCCAAGCTGTATATATAGAGCTGCCTGTTTTCTCCAGAGTAGTTCTCAAAGGCTATGGGGAAACTCCAAGTATGGAATCTCTGATGGTAACCTGTGATAACTGCAGTGAGGCTGTCTTTAGCATTTTCGTAGGATGTCTCTGGCTTTCAGATTGGCTTTGTATTTTATTTTTGAGACAAAATCTTAGAATGTAGCCCTGGAACTTACTATATTGCCCAGGCTGGCCTTGAACCTGTGGCAATTTTCTTTCCTTGACCTCTCAAGTGCTGAGATTACAGGAATGCACAGCTGTGTTTGGCCTTGGCTTGTCTTTTTGAGATACTTGCTACTGTAGCCCAGGCTAGCCCTGAATTCAGGGCAATGCTCCTGCCTCAGCCTCTTGAGTTCCAGAATTACAAGCTTGTGCCACCATACCTCGCTATCTTTCCAATTTAAATGGGAGTTTTTGTCCCCATAACCCTGGTCATATTACTTTATCGGGGATAGAGGGAAGGAAAACTTTCTCTAAACGCCTTCTAGGCATGAAACTACACTAGAGGTGAAGAAGGTGACCGTCACAGTACATGATGTCTTGCTGGCGAGGAGCGCCGTTTTGGAGTTAGCGGCTTTATGACATGGCCCAAGGAGAGCAGAAAGAGATGGGTCTAACTTGACCTTCAGGGGTACCTCACAGCTCCATGTAAGACTGGCCATCCCAGAGGGCCCAGGAAGTCTCCAGAGAGAAAGGGCTTGTAGGATCATAGGGCCATGCAGAGTTCTAGGAAGGAGTGTGTAGGCGGCACCAGAGCTGTTGAAGCCAGCAGGTAAGGGCCACATACTTCTGGGGCTGAGTGGCTGGACCCATACACAGCCTGCAGGGATCAGATAGTCAAAGGAACAAATCCCGACCCCAGGTCTTCTATGTCTCCCTAGCCAGGCTTCACACTATCAAAAGGGTGGCTGGCAGTGGCTGGGCACACTGTCAATGGTGACAGCACAATGAAGGCCACATTCTGAGCCCAGCTGCTAGTGGTATTGACCCAACATCTCCATCCCCCAATGTCAGCTCATTTTCAGAGGCATTTTTGTCTAGTCCGGCTCCAGATACAGCCTGTCTCCAAGGCTAGCACAGCTTCAGGAAGCCTCATCTGTAGTAGCTCTTCCAGAGACCCATAGGCTGCAGCCTGAAGGGATCAGGTCTACTCTGGGAGAGGACATGGATGGCCTGGAGCAGATACACACACAACCATGATCATGGGGAACGTGGGCTGCACAGACCATGGCTCACTTCCATGTGGAGGAGTGTGGTGGTTTAAAGGGAGACCAGCAGAGGGTTCTCTGGGAATGTCCAACAGGGAATTTGACCTTCATTGGAGGTTAGGTGTATTATGTAAAGACAGCCTGGACCAGGAAATGAGAACCTACACAAAACAGCATCACACATCACATTAACCAATATGGAGGATGGGCAGAGTCTGCCTTAGGTCATGATCCCTCTTAAATATCTCAGGATTGAGCTACCGGAGTTTTTCTTACTCTTTTCCACATATGTTGCTCTCAGTCCCGGTACCTCCCTCTGTAGCTCAGAGAGAGCCCCCAAGCCCCAGTGTTTGCAGAAACAGACAGGACAGACATCGCTCAACCCTCCTGGCCCCTCATTCAAGTCTCCCAGCAGCACCCTCAATTGGAGTTAGTCAGGGGTATTTGGGGAAGCTGTGTCCAGGACAAGCCTGGTCATCTGCAGACCAGAATGGAATGATCAAAAACAGTGAGACCCGAGCGAGCTACAGTACTTATGGGATCTCCCACAGGACCCAGGCTGGGCTTTCCTCACAGTGCTGATGGCAGTCAGCCCCCTCCCTCACAGCTCAAGTGCAAACCCTGACGCTTAACCCCTCAGAAGGCTCCGCTCCGAAGTCTTTACAATGTGCTAGAGCGCATGCTCTACACCAGGCTGCTGGGGACACCGATGGCACATTGAGGTGAGCTTTATTTTTACACTACTATACAACTCACTCAGGAGCTTCAAAAAATACAAACCCACAACTTTACTATTGTTCCTGGAAAGCACTTTGTGATGTTATCAGGTGCCTTCTGCCGGCCACCAGTTCCATAGATGACCAGGATAACTTGTGTCATTAGTGCAGGCCCCCAGTGTGTCCTGATAGTGGTAAGCAGAGGTGTAGACACTGAGGGGCTCTGCCTCTTCTTGTCTCCCCTCTCCTCAGACAAGGACCACAGTGACTCTGTATGCCAGACAATATGGTACAGCGGTATGCAAGCAGCTTGCGCTTCCAAGCTAGCTCTGTGGTGTGACTCGCAGGCCCAGACACATCCTCTGAGGACATTTCCCTGTCTCTAAAACAACACAGAATCACAAGGTCTGGTTACTCTGACCCAATAACCCATGGAGTTGGTATCCCAGAGAAAGACTGAACATTATCTTCAGCATGTCTCCAGGACACATGGAGGGTAGCAGAGAGGAGCCCAGAGCCCTGGCTAGCCAAGGAAGTGCAGGAGACTAGAGAGGGAGGCCTTGCCTCACCAGATAAACTGGGTCTTCCTTCAGGTTTGTTCCTGAATGGTGTCCCTTCAAAAAGAGAGTATCTAATGGCCATGTCTCTTTTTCAGAACAAACTCAAGTTCATGGTTAACTTACCACTGGCTGGGAAGATGGTGAAAAAAGCCGACAATATTTAATGTTACCACTCCAACTGTTTGCCAACAGTAACACTGATGTATTTTGCAAATGTACAATACAGAGAGCACAGCCCCACAGGACCAGTGCCAGGTGACATGCAGCGCAGTTCCCCTTCCTCTCCAGACAGTGTCCTTCAACAGAGGACAGACAGTACTCAGGGCCTAAGGAAAGCAAGGGACTTGGGGCACTGTGAAGCAGGCAGCTCCTCACCAGCTGGCCCCAGCCAGATACACTCTGCTTATCAGTTGTCTTTCTGTGCAGATGACAAGAGAAGGATGAGCCATGCCGACAGGGGATGGGGTGGGCAGGCTGAGTCACTGGGAGACAGAAGGCTGACCTCCACGTGGCTGGCGGGATTTGCTCTCTGCAGAGATACAAAGTGCTCAGTTTGCAGATCTGCTGGTACGTGACCTCGACGATGACGACAGGACAGGGATGAGAGGAGGGAAATGGTTGGCCCCAGCAAGCCAGCAGGGTAGCGATGGGCCAGACTGGGCTCATGATCTCTTGTGGTTGGGCTGGCCAGCTGGCTCACAAGGTCCTAGACGCAGCCCACGGTCAGGCGGCAGCTCCTTCCTTTCTGAAAGGGACTCCGCGCAGGCAGAGGCCACAGGCAGTCCTCAGGTCCTAGGCTTAGGAGCACAGCACTGGAGGCTGCGGTGGCTGGAAGGGCTGAAACTGTAAAGTACAGCCCGTGGGTGACTCAGGCACAGGAACATGGGCAGCATGTGGCCCCAGGGGAAGTGCATGGTGTCACACATGGAAGCAACAAGAACACAGCTGGGGCATGTGGGGCCTGGCAGCTCACTGGACCATGACAGGCAGTGGGGGCTTCACCTGGCCAGGGCCAAGCACTCATTGGCTAGGCACAGTGATGACACAGGGGTCACGAGCACATGGCTGCATGGAATTACAGTGATTGCTGTTGCCACTCAGAACACAACACGGGACACACACACCGCCCTGGGCCGCCCAGCGCTCACGCCACCCGCCTGCTGGGGCTGGGAACTGGATGAGGGAGTTATGGCATTGGGTAGACGAAGATGAGTGGTCATAGTGTTGGGGATGGTCCCTCTGCCATGTGGGCCCTTGGAGGATCGTGGGGGAGGGTGAGCATGGCTCACCATGTAGAGGGAAGGAATGTAGAGCATGGGAGTTCAAAGTTATGGCAGCCAGTATAAAGTGTCTAGGGATCTGTGGGGCTGAGGTCCTGAGACAGTCAGCTCTAGACTGGTTGCCCCAAGTACTAGGATAGAGGTGACTGCACTTTGCCTAGTTGCTTACTGGAGATAACAGCAGTTATAATACTGATTACTTAGAATAGTACTCTGTTAATAAAATAGGGGTCTATACAGAGCAGAGTGGGGTATTAGACAGTCAGGTGCTGTGTTACTTGGCACAGTGAGTTATGAGCGTGTAAGGTTTCAGCCAGGCTAGAGGGGATTTCTTCATATGAAAATATGGAAGGACCTGGGTTTCTTCTAGCAGGGTTTTTGGTCTACTCACACATTTATCTAGATTGACTTCCTGTCACTTAAGTGGCAGTCCTTAGGAGGTCCCTAGTTCTAGCTTTGTGGATGAAATGCTTATCTCCCACACACAAACACTACCTATACAGTATGTATATATATATATTTATATATTTATATATTTATATTATATAAAGTTTACTTACGTATTTTCATCACCCATATCAGGCCTACTTATTATTATTATTATTATTATTATTTTTGACCACTGCCAATAACAGAACAATAACACAGCCGGTCTGGGGTTGGTTCTGTTGTATCTGTCTTTTGTTAAGTTGGGTTTTCAGATGTGTGTGGAGTGAGGGCTGAGGGCTGACAGGGTGAGAGACAATTCCACTTCTCCTTGGTCAGCGCTGTGTCAAGGCCAATGGTGGCTGAGGCCCAGCCTCGGGCCGAGTGGGAACTCTACTCTGTGGAAGGCGAGCCCATGGGTCCACTCAGGCTATGGATTAGAGGGAGTGGAGACAGTGGTGCCTTGGGCTGACCTGAGGCTGGTGCCTGGTAGGCCCTTGTGTGCCTGGTGTGTGATAGGCGGCTGCCTACACTGTCTACACAACTGTGCTGATGCCACTGGGCTTGGCCTTGCTGCTGGTAGGGGGCGGTGGGGCAGGGGGTTGTCCATGGTGATGGGCTGCATGCCCCACGTGACCAGGGTGAGCTGTGGGCAGAGGCGGGTGGCTGTGCGTATGGGCCACGTATGGGGGGTGCGCCCCGTGTGGGCCATGGTGGTACTGGTGGGTGTGCTGCAGGTGTGGGGGTGGGTGGTAGTGGTGGTGGTGGTGATAGGGGGGTGGGTTCTGCTGCGCGTGGCAGTATTGTACATGGTGCCCATGCAGAGGGCCCTCTGAGGGCCCGGGGTGATGGGCGTGAGGGGGTCCTGGGGGAGGGGCTGAGGGTGGGTGGGCCTGGGGAGGGGGCTTCCCTCTCCTGCTCCCAAACAAAGAACCCAGGAGAGAGGAGGAGTTAGGCACGGGCTGGGGGGGGCGAGATGGGCACTCTCGTGTTGAGGTCGCTCTCCGGCGCATGTGAGGACTGCTAATGATGGAGCCCTAAAAAGGAAATTCATAGAAACCAAAATTAAAAGATCTCGAAGCACACAGGCCTGACCAAGCTTTCCAAATTCAGAAGTCACCCACTGACTGCTGGGCCCGAGGATAGGAAAGATGCAGGCTCAGCCTGACAGCCACTGTGCAGGGCAGCTGGGGGCTGGTCCTGATGGAGGTGAGGGGCATCTCCTTTCTGTGCAACAGCACAAGGATACTTCTGCCAGAGTGAGGCATCAGCCCACGTGACAGGGTAGGGTGTTGTGAGCATGTGAGGCCACGGGGTGGGTAGCAGTGAGTGTGGAAGAGGCATGAACCTGGTTCCTGTGAAGCTGGGCCTTAAACTCCCCTGGGACCTCTGCCCATGGGGGGGGGTGTCCAGAGGAATCTGGGATGGTGGGATCAGACAGGTAGGACCCTATAACCTTATCCTTGGGGGTGGGGGACATGGCCTAGGACTTTCCTCGAAGCTGCCGGTTACAAACCCAGGAGGAGTAAAAGGTCTGTAGGTTCAGTCAAGGTGTGGGCAGCAGGGAGCAACAGGGAATGAATGAAAGAAAGCTCATGAAATCCACACTGACTCTTCCTTTCTCTCAGAAACTCCTCCTGTGAGCTAGCTAAGCGATTCCATTGTGTCCTGACCCCAGACACACAGCCAGTAAAACTCCAGGAAGGAAGCAATGGATGGCGGAGCGTAGGGATAGGCGAGTGGGGCTAACACATCCAACAGTGAGAGCTGAGGATGAGTGAGGGGCGGGTGGCGCTTGCGCCCGGGGCGGGACCTGAAAGCCAGGACGTTCATCATGCTCAGGAACCACAGGGAACAGGGGTTAAGTGGAAATGAGAACACAAAACCCACGCCTCCCTCTCCCCAACCCTTGGGTCAGAACAAGCAGTGAGAGGCATGGATGCTTCTAGGCAGAGAAGCTGCATGCAGGGCGGAGGCAGGCAGGGCGGGAGGGCCAAGTCTGTGTCTCTGCAGGAAGGGGAGGGAAGAGCAAAAGAAGACAACATAGAAACCAAGGGAGGGTGACACAGGATGGCCAGCTGGACGGGTGCTTCCTACTTACTTCCACATTGCTCTCTAGCGATCCCGCACTGCTGCGACGCCCTCGCTTCCCTGCCCAGAACATGCAATACCAGAGGTTAGACACGCACACCAGGCCTGCCGCTGCCACTGCCGCCTGCCGCTGCCACTGCCCGCAGTTGGGGCTGGCCCATGTGTCTGCCAGTTAAGGGGGGCTTGAACGGGCTCAGTGGGGAGGCCAGCAGCAGTGCAGTGAAAGTTTTAAAAACAATGGCGTGAACAAATGCTCAGCGAAAGGGAGAAAATGTTTTTAAAACCAGGTCCAACTTTGTAATGTTTATCCTGAACTGTGGTCTTTGGGGAGGGGGTCTGAGGTGGGGATATGTGTACTACCACCTCAAACTCCTGCCTGCTCACCTGACTCAGAGCAGCCAGCCTCAGCTGGGGGTACAGCTTCTGCAACAGCACAATACCCTGATCCCCAGTGGATTTCATATATATATATATATATATGCATATCCACATGCATGCTTACATATATATATTCCCCTCCTTGCCTTCTGGGGCAGAGCAGTTGGTCAAGGGGAAACTGAGTCTTGGGCCCCTTGTCCTCTGGTACCTCTGGGGGTAGGGTTTGGTTTGTGCAGTGCCCTGCCTCCTGAGTCTACCTCTCCTACCCAAAATACAATGCATTCTAAGTCCAAAGTGTCTACAATGAGGACATAGCACATAGTAGGTACCCACCCATCAATGTATGCTGGCTATGTCAAAGAGAGGTTGGACCTTCCAATAGCCCACTCATGCCTCAGCAGTCCCTTCAGAAGTCTCTCCTTGACTTCTTGTTTGAGGGTGCAGGATCTCTGGTAAGCCTCTGTGGGTGCAGCGCTAGCTGTTGAGTTGAATTGAGCACCATGCTGGATGGGTCAGAGGGAAGCACCAAGGCCAAGACAAGGTATGGGCTACCTCCATTTACAAAGAGAGCTGGTGGATGAAGAGGCTGCTGTGTGCCTCTCTGGTGGCCAGGCCTATCATCAGGGCCTGAGAGTCTCTGTCCCTCAAAGCAGATTGGACTGCAAAGAAGTATCAGGTGGAGACAACTATGGGCCTTTTAGCCTTAACATGACCACTGAGACTAGTAGTGACAAGCAGATATGGAGGAGGAGATCTAGTTACTTCTTTGTCTGCTGACCCCAAGCCCCAGATTCAAGGGAGAATCTAGGTCAGGGGAAGGAAGGCTATGACACCATGTAGATATCAGCTGCTGGGCATCCTGGGTAGATGGCCCCTTCCTTTAGTGAGAAGGATGTTTCCCCATCTGCAGGTACAAAAGAGGCTTCCCAATGAGGTCCATGGCAGAAGTAGGCTTCAAGCTGCAAAGGATACACCCACTATGGCTTAGGCTTTTGGCCTCATTTTTCCATCTGTGAGATGACCATTTCCTGACTCCAAGCTGCTCTCTTGGGTGGCCAGGATACTGTGGCACAACATGCATGAAGAGTGTCCCTTCTCTGCTCTCATTTTTCAGATAGGCTCCTAAGCCCCTCCCCATGCACCTGAGGCTCCCCAGAAAAGACCAGGTGGCTTGCAGCCAGAACTGGAGCAGAGGGAGACTGTATTGCCCAGTGGGGGCTGTAGTTTCTTCAATTTCATCTTTTCCACTTCTCAGCTCTCCCCACAATCACTCACAGAACTGTGTACTCACTGCTGCACCCCCACAAGCCTGCTCAAACATTCAGCCACTGGGAGTAAGGCATGCTGGACGCACAGGCTCACGCCCTGGTCTGCATGGTTCAGCTGAAAGGGTCTCATATATGGTCCTTAAAGCCTCGGCTGCATTTCAGAGGTAGGATGAGCTCTCCTTCCTGTGCTGTGGCCCTCATACCTCACTCACGAAGGAGGATAACAGGCCAGTTCTAAATTCTTCACATGCTTTGACTTGTCAGTGCAGCTGGGGAAACTGAGGCAAGGCCTGCCTGCTCAAGAATGGTAGCAGAGTAATGGCATAAGCTTCAGACAGCTGACTCCAGAACCCATGCTGCCCAGTCTCTGCTGGACATTGTGTAGTAGGAGGCGATGTAGCTGTTCATTGCCACCAGTTCTCACAGATGGACTGCCCTGGTACAGCATCCGAAGTCTCTGACTCCAGGGATGGCCTCTGTGGGAACTTGGTACTGGTCAGTGTAGCTGGGGAGGGCCAGGCTAGGTATGGCTACTACATGTCTGCTCACAGGTCCTCGTTTTTGTGGCCCAGGGAAGAGGACAGGACTAGAGCTGGGTCTCCTTCCTTCTCCCAAAGGGAGGTGTCTATCGATGGGCTTGCTTGTGAGCCATTCCAGGTTCCTGCTGGGCTCAGGCCTTGTCTGTGATGGGGCGGGCTACTGCAAATCAGAGGCAGCTGCTCTCAAGGAACCCTGCCCCACTATAATGATCAAGGCCTGCATCTTCATGAGATAGTGCACCTGACTGTCATCACCTCAGGCTTTGCACGGTGGCACTGTGGAGAGTGAGGACGACTAGGCTGCCTGTTGGGAGCTGGTTGCCCAGGTCAAGAAGCCTGCCTCTCCAGATGCCCTGCCAGTGTCTTCCAGGGTAAGATGCTGCTTCACTGGACATCACTGGTGGTCTTGGCTGGACTCAGATGTTTGGGATCCCCTCTGAGTCTTTTGCCCCTGATGAAATCCTTGATGTGTCCAGGAAACGACCAGTAACAATTCAGAAAGCAGCTGCATCAAGATGCTCCATCCTTGCAGGGATGCAACCAGACAGGTGATTCTGCCTGACCCTTGAGCCTGCTGCCCCAGGCCTCAGTTACAGCGGGGCCACTGCACAGACTCAAACCACCCCAGGGCCCAAGCAGTCCCGTGACATGGGCTGGGTTGAACAGGCCACTGGGAAGCTAGTGGTTCTCAACCAGGGTGATTTGACACCTGGCATTTCTGGAGATGCAACAGGTTGTCATAAGTGAGCAAGTGCTGCTGGCCTTGGTGAACCAGGCACAGTTCAATGGCAGGCAGTTATTTGCCTCAGAGTGTCTCCAGTGCCCAGGTTGAGAAGCCCTGGCTTAAACCCTCATGCTGGTGGTGTCAGATTCTCACTATGGGAAAAAAAAATGACAAAAACAAAACTCAAAAAAGGAAAAAAACAAAAAAAACAAAAAACAAAAAAAACCAACAATTCCTGAGAAATGAGAAAGCAGTATGAGGCAGAGCTGTGGTGGGAGGGCTGGGAGGGAGTGCTGGGCAGGCTCTAAGTGCCCCACCTCACTTAAGGACCAAGGCTACACTGCTCCATGCACACTTACTGGCTAGACACTTGTGGTAGCTAAGGGGCTGCTGCTCTGACAGCATCTGTTTCCTCTCCAAGGCTGGATGAGGAGGCCACTGATAGCAGCTTCCTGAGGCTCACAGTACTCTCTGCCTCTAAGAAATCTAGGTGGCTTGCAGGTTCCTGCTCTCTGGGGCTAAATGGCTGGCAGAAAATTAAACTACAGAAACAAGGAAATACCACTGACAGTGAACGGCTTCCACTAGGTGTCTTTCCCCCACACTCTGCCACACACCTACTGTGGCAGTGGCTTTATGCTAGACAGAGGCCTGGAATTCTCAGGAAAAGAGCCCTACAGGAAGCAAACCAGGACAGTGGCAAAGAGGGTTCCCAGACAGTTCAGTAGCCTTCGTTCCATTTCATTCATTAGCATAGGACACACAGCAGTGGAAAGCACACGGGACGCACCAGCCTGATGCTCTTAGCTTTAGAGCGATAGATATGGGGGCGGGAGGGAAGTGATAAAGACCCTGGGAGAAGTAGGAAGTGGGGTACCATCCCTGGGTGTCTTGCACAGACTGTCCCTTGGACACTTCTGTGTCCCGCTACAGTCCTGGGATGCTCATGGACCTCCAAGAAAACTGTGTCCATGCCCTGAGCAGCCCTTCACCATGCCTGCCCATGGACGCCAGGCCTCAGTCCTGCATGCATCAGCTGGAAGGCTGCTTCTCAGCCCAGCTCTTACCCGCTTCTGAGAGGTCTCTCAGGGAGCTGCTGAGGGCACTGCGCTTGAGGCCCTCGCTGCTGGCATAGCTGTCATCCAGGCAGGCCCTGCTCAGTGTTCCGTTGCCTGACTCCTTTTTGAGGCTGGAGCACTGGGACATGCTGGGCCGCACGACACCCTTCTGTTTCTCCAGCTCCGCTGTAACAGAGGAGGAGGACCAGTGAGAGGCAGTGGCCGCTGTCCTGGGCCCTAACGCCTGGGAATAGGGAGGGAGATTCCTGGAAAAGGGGGACATCATGGCATTCTAGATAAGAAATGGGCTGTGAGCAGTCCCCGGAGGCCAGCTGCCTGTGATAACACAGACTTGCACTTTTGAGCTCAGGAGGGCTGCAAGTTAGGCTTGGACTGGTGGAGGAGTGGGCCATACTTATCTACAGAGGAGTAGGTGAGGACACTGCAAGTCTGCAGAGACCTAGAGCCAGGGCACCAACAGTTACTGGGCCAGAATGAGGATTAGGATTGAATGGCATAAACTCAACTCCACAGTGACCAGAAACAAGGGTTGGGCTAAGGCAAGCAGTATGCTGAGGGGAAGGATGGCTCCCCAAGGGCTACTCTGGCACACGTTGTTGAGACAAAGACCTGGAGAGCTCATTCCTGGGCCTCAGGGAGTCCTGGCACCAACCACTTCTGAACATTGTCATTAGCACACGACAGGAAGGATCCCTGGGAAGACCTCTTGAGACTTAGGAGCTATGCAGTGCTTCTCAGTGTCCTGCTTGGGACTTACACTCTATCCGGTGTTTCTCCATCTCCTGAACTTCAGCAACAGACTCCCGCAGGTCATCAGTGAACTTCTTCCGGTCCTGAGGATTGGGAGCGTTGAAGTTTATTAGCACTTTGATATCTGCTCCAGGGACAGCAGACGTCAGCCGGATGCCATTGGGGTAGTCTGCAGGGGAGGAGAGGAAGGGCCATGGAGTCAGCAGTCACTGTATGGTCCACTGGCCAGAGAACAAGGATGTGTGCCTTGGGATGGGCCGAGGTGGCCTCTGCAAAAGCAGAATCATAAGCAGGAAATGGCCTTCTCTCCAAGACATGGGCGACAGCCTACCCTGAAGCCAACAGTCACTGCCAGGCACCAAATCCTGGAGGACAGTGGCATCCTCAGCTGTGTGGTGTCTTATCCTTTCTCCCAGGGAACTCTGGACAACAAAGACTTTACTCCTGAAAAGCTTTCAATCATGGTCCCCTTGGGGTGACCATGTCCCCGCCCCATATCAAGCCAACTCTCTCAGTGGCTTGGCTCTCTTGGAAGCAGAGGCCCCGATGAGCATCTCCCCAAGGAAGTGAGCACTGAGTGGCACCAAGCTGAATCCCAGATATCTAAATCTAAGGTGGAAATTTTGATATGGACTCAGCAATTTACCCAAATCATTCAAACCACATATGATGTGCCTGAGTGAGGCACTCCCACTGCAGGGTGGCTGGTGCTCTCACCTGACATCTGGGTTGGAGGCACATGAATATGACCACCAGTATTCACAGCTGGCTTCACTCCTGCGCCCACTAGGTCCCTGCCCTGGCCTGAGCAGTCTGAGTTGACACAAACCTTGTCAACACTAAGGTAAGAAAGGCTGTGAAGGGTCAGGGCAAGCAGTCTGAGGAACAGGAGGGCTGAAGGCCTCAAATGCAGCTGCTAGCATGGTGGTTCTGGTGGCCAATTGTGGCTGACAGTTTTTGAAACTGCAGGTTTCTGGAAGGCTGATTACAAGAGTGTACTAGCTTGTCTCGAGACAAGGTGGGGTCTGTAACACTACAGACACTTCAGCCCTGCCACACTAGCAGAACAACTGTCCCAGCTCAGGGACTTCTGACAGAAGAGAAGGAGAAGAAAGCAGCCCGGGAGAAGGGGCCAGACCTAAGCAATAATGGGTCCATAGGTAGGAGCTCTGGGCCCAACTATACTACACTGGAGAACCAGTGTGGGGGTCCCATAGGGTAGGCATTACAGATGGGGGGGTCAGGGTTGGTGTGGGGGTTCCCATAGGGTAGGCATTACAGATGGGGGGGCAGGGTTGGTGTAGGACAATGACTCTCAGCTTCTGCATGTGTCATCAGACTGTTCATGGATTGCTTCTCTTGGACATGCCACAAATGAACCTACTTCTGCCTGCTAAAACCCTGGTCCCTGGCAAAGTACCCTCTATTCATCTAGCCTGTCCTGAGGAGGGAATGTGTACATAGAAGGCTTGCATCCTAGCTGAAGGTGACAGGAACAAAGGGAACAATGTGCCCTCTCATACCCCACAGGTCCCAGAAGACTCACACTGGTTCTCGAAGAGCAGGACTTGCATGCCATAGAGGGAGAAGGACTGCCGGAAGCTGTATGTCACCGAGTTCTTCTTCTTCTGGAAGATCTTGGTCACCTAAGGCAGCAGATACAGAGCAATGCTGCAGTGTTTGGGGAGGCTAGGGTCCTTGTGCCATCTCAGCTGCCACCAAAGCCCAACAGACAGCACAGGGGCCAGTGCCTATGCCTGGGGATGGGCAGCTAAGGCAAAATGGTGCTGACCTCAGAGGTCAGGGCTCGCTCTTTCAACACCACTCCTAAGAGCAAGACCATCATTTCCAGACTAGCAGAAAGCCTGTTGCATGTAAAAGGCTCTCTAGACACAAGGACACTTAGACCTGGGGTGACTTGTTCAAGGGTTCAAACCTTCATGCCTGAGTGAGGTCTCTGCCCATCACAGCAGTCACTGTTATCAAAGAGACCAGAAGCCAGCCAGTGCAGTAATTGTGCTGGTTAGCTTCTGACATATTGATACACCAGAGTCATCTGAGAAGAACAAACCTCAATTGAGACAACTCTTGTATTACAGTGGCTGGTAGGCAAGTCAATGGGGCATTTGATTGAGGTGGGAGGTACCACCCCTGGGGCAGGTGGTCCTAACTTGTATTAAGAAAGCAAACTGAGGAAGCCAGTAAGCAGGTTTTCTCTATGGTCTCTGCTTTGTTTTGATTCTTGCCCTATAAGCTAAACTAAACCCTTTTCTCATTAAGTTAAGTTGCTTTTGATCATGGTGTTTATCACAGCATTAAAAAGCAAACTAGCACAGAAATCCTATTTGGAGGAGGGGAGCACTTTCCTGCCAGTTTGAGAGTATGTGGCCCTGCTGAGCCAGGCAGTGCTGCAGTGCCCAGTGGCAGTGATGCACTTGGGAATGCCACATGCACGCTGGAGACTGTTTCCCTAGAAGTCTGGAGTCTCATGGGGCCTGCAGCTATGTGGAGCTCTCCTGGAAAGGGACCTGCTCTGCTCAGGATGTAGAGTCCTTCAACACTGAGGTTCTCTGGAGTCAGGCCCCCTGGATGTTCACAGAGGCCAAGGAACAACCCTGTTCATGAGTATGAGTTGGAGTCTTTCTCTTGAATTTAAAGACTGTGGGCTAGTGCCCTTGCTTAGGCATGGACATAAGAACATCTGGGCCCTGACACCTCCCAACACCACTTACCACCAGGAGGTCATTGAAGAGGAAGATCTCTCTCTGGTGCAGTCCCAGCTTCTGGGGTTTATTAGGGTCCGGAACCTCGAAAAGCCGGCAGTAGCAGACCAGCCTTCGATGGGGAAGAGAGAGTACCTGTGCAGGGAAAGACACCTGACTATTGTGACCTGCCCTCAGGGGCCTGGATGGGAGGGAATACTCTACCACTATCCCAAAGGCACTCTGAGATTCCTGACCTCTTGCAGGACTTAAGTAGACTTGCATCTGCCACGCCCCCCTCCCTTCCTACCATGTTACAGAGAACTTGTGGCCAGACATGAAGCCATGGGTTCCGACCTCTCCCAAAGCACCATCACTTGTCAGCCCTGTTTCTGCAGACAACCTTCCCAGAGTCCTCTTCCAGATGAGGACACTGAGGCATGCAGGGTTTAGAGTAGCTGGTGCTACAGGACACTGCAGAGCTTTGCTTTGAATCCCAGGGACATCTACCAAAATTCTTCCCATTGTGCCTTCTAATACCTGATAGCTGGGGCCTTGTCCTATGCTCATTGGCTTATGAGAGCAGCCCCACAATTTCACCATAGCCAAGCTATCACCCTCCAGGCCAAACTGCAAGCCACCAGCAAGGCCCAGCTCTGCTCTGGGAGTCCTGGCTCTTACAGGACACAGATGGTTTGGTAGAATCAACCCTCTGGGCCTGCTCACAGGAAGTCAGCTGCCAGATGCTTGGTGGAGCCGCTAAGTTCAGGACTTCATTTCGGAGAGAGAGAGCGTGAGCCAGTGTGGCCAACCTGGCATGCTCAGGGAGCCCAGTATGAGGGAAGATGGGAGACGAAAGCTTCTGAGGGGTGGGGAAGAGGCAAGAGGATAGGGTGTTGGGAGTCTTTCCTTGGGCAATCTGGGATGGGGGCTGCCCTGAGAGATATGAGCACAGGTAGCTGGGTATAATGGAGACTTTCAGGGGTGTGCCTGTTTGTGTATTCTGGGATGCATGGGTAGCCAAACAGAGTGGCTGAGATAGTGAAGGTATGAAGTGTGAGGGGACAGAGCAAGAGGCGTGGGAAGGCAGGAAGTTCCTTAGTGGCTACATAAAGGTCCTCTCATGCATAGTGTCTAGGTCTGGGGTCAGCAGGGTACCCACAGGAGATGCCAGGAGCCCATTTGCTTGGCTAGCCACCATCACCTTTCTTGTGTGCTTAAGGTCTCAGGACCCACAGAGGTGTGAGGCTGAGTAACTATGAAATTGAGATTCAGCTGGCTCTGGAAATGAATTTGGACTCTGTAGCAGCCCCAAGGCATGGGAGAACTGTAGATGGAGCATCAGATGAAGAGTAGAAGTACTCACACAGCCAAGCCCGTGATGCAGGGATCCAATCTATAGGAAAACACACACACACACAAAAAATTGACATTCCCAAAGGAAACTTGTGTCCCTCCCTCTGCCCAGAACCTGCTCTTTCTTTCCAGTTGCCAGGCTGCCCAGGAGTACTGCCAAAAGGAGGCCCTGGCTCTCTGTGGTCTTGTGGAGGATCTAAGGGCATCCCTAGGTCAGTGTTGAACAAGCACAGACCACACCAAGGGCCTCATGTTCTCAGGTGTGCAGCTGCAATTCTCAAGTACCAGAGGAACTACTTGGAAAAATCTCCAGGCCAGGAGGGCCCTTCCAGTGGTGGCAGAGCTGACTGACCCAGGATTACACTAAGGGGTGGAGGACCGGGCCCACTGCATACCGGCTTCTTGCCCACGATGAGCTTCTCAACCTTCTGCACCTGGGACACATGGTCCTCATTGGTCTTCAGTTCCCGCTTACGGATCCGCTCATAGATCCCAATCAGTGTCTCCCGGGGAATATCTTCACCATCATCCACACCTGGTCAAGGGAAAATGATTAGACATGAGAATGGCTGGGCTTGGGCAACAGAGGCTCCATTCTACAATGGGTCCCCATGCAGGCCTTGGATTCACATATTTCTAACAGGAGCCAGCAGAGCCACAGCCCTTCCAAGGTCCCTGTCATGGGTCTCCTTGAGTCCTTCCAGACTCAAGGAGAACAGTGCTGTGTTAATGTCTAAGCTATGTCTGTAGACCTTTGTAGATGTATCGTACAAATGAAGCAAAGGCCTGTGACATGGTCACAATGGTCTCAACTCTACAGGTGACGCTAGGGCAGTGGTTCTCAACCTTTCTAATGCTGTGACCCTTTAATACAGTTCCTTATGTTGTGATGAGGAACCATAGTTATTTTTGTTGCTATTTCATAACTGTAATTTTGCTACTGTTATGAATAATGTAAATATCAGATATACAGGATAAAGGATATCTGATATGTGACCCCTATGAGGGTCGAGACCCATATGTTGAGAACTGCTGGGCTAGCATGCATAGGTTATGCAAGCTGAAGAGTGATTTCTGGCTCTGAGAGACTTGGAGCTGAGCCCTCTTCAAGTCCCTTCCCACCTCCTAACTATGGGCGACCCAGTCTCCTGGGTTTGGTGTCCTCCTTTGTATAACAGGTCACCAAGAGCATTGGTAATACATGGGCTTGTCACAGAGAAATGAGGGAGACACATTGTTTGTCTAAGTAACCTTCATAGAACTGTGGCCATCTCTGGTGTCACCATCCCAGAGCACATAAACCACTTTTTTTCCTACAGTGAAAATTTTGGGGAAGAGAAACCCTCAGGAGAGCAGGCTCCCTGCAGCAAATCAGCCCTAAAAACAGAGAGCAGGCTCCCTGTAGCCTGCATAGGACAAGGACTGTGAGGACTGTGGCCTCCCATAGGACATGCCCACCAGAATCACCACTTCTAACCTCCCTTTTCACTGATTGCTTCCGATGAGGAGCTTGTCTCATGGGAAAAGAGATGCTTGCCAGCCTAGTGGTGGCATTTCTGCTTCCCTCTCAAAGGCCAGAGATCCAAGTTCCCGTCCACATACTACATCAGCCTCTTAGACACCTCAAATAAGAACCATGGAGGTACAGCATAATGAGAAAATACATTTTCCACAGCTGGGCTCAGTTCCTAGGGCCCTGCTGCAGATGCTCTGCTCAGGCAAAGACCTTCAGGGAGAAGGTGGGGCCTGGGTAGGTCAGGGGCTACACTAGAGAACTTTCACTTTCTATTTTTCAAAGATAGACTGTGGGCTGGCAAGATGGCTCAGTGGACAAATGTGTTAGTTGCCAAGCCTGATCACCTAAGTTTGATCCCTAAGGAGAGAACTGAGTCCCCCCAAATTGTCCTCCATACACATGCCCAGGTCCAACTGGAGTTTAGTGGCCCTGCCTCCTTAGGATTGGGTGCTGGTTCCTCCCACCACCTCTGAGCACTCAGACACACACTCACATAAATACATAAAATGTAATTTAAAGAAAAGCACAAGCCAGGCAGTGGTGATGCATGCCTTTAATCCCAGCACTCGGGAGGCAGAGGTAGGTGGATCTCTGTGAATTCGAGGCCAGCCTGGTCTACAGAGTGAGTTCCAGGATAGGCTCCAAAGCTACAGAGAAACCCTGCCTTGAAAAAAAACAAAAAACAAAAAATCAACAGCACACACACAAACACAAAACCAAAACACAAAAATGGACTGTTTTTAGGGTCATTTTAGGTTCAGGGAAAATTTAGCAGAAGATAGGAGGTTCTTGGAGCTCCCTATGGCCAGCTTCCCTCATAATATTCCCCAGAACCATGCTTGTTAACAGTCATGACCTGCACCAAATCCATGGCTTGCACAGTGGCTCAGTTTTGGTGTGTGACCTCCCATACTCTTGGACAAGCATGTACAAACCCCAGTAGACAGTTCTGGAGAGATGACTCAGCAGTTAAAACTTGCTGCTCTTACAGAAGACCTGGGTGGGTTTGGTTCCTAGCACCCACATGGCAGCTCACTATTGTCTGTAACTCAATGAATGTGATACACAGACAAATACACAGGCAAAATACCAATACACATAAAATAAATGAAAGTTTAAAAGTAAAAAAAAAATCTTTTAAAAAAACCCAACACTACACTGTCATACAAAATAATGCCACTGCCCCTGAAATCCTATTCTCCCCCATCCTCCTTCCCCAAAGCCCCGGCTAGCCCAGCTCCCTGGTCTTTCTCAGCAGCCACATAGGTAGGTTGGGCAGGTAGCCTTCCACACTGGCGGCTTTCTCTTAGCATGTGATCCGTGTCTCCCCCAGATCCATGGCTGGTTTCTTTGTGCTGGCCAGCAACCCACTGTGTGGATGCCCCCACATCCACCTTTCCACTTGGCTCCTTACCACTACCTGGTGGTTATGAATAAAGATGCTCTAAGATTGGGCTGGAGAGACGGCTCAGCAGTTTGGAGCACTTGCTGCTCTTGCAGAGGACCTGAGTTTAATTCCCAGCACTCACATGGTGGTTTACAATCAGCTGGAACTCCAGTTCCAGAGAATCTCATACCCTCATCTGACCTCTGTGGGCACCAAGCACAGATGAGGTACACAGACATACCCATGAAACAAATAAATTTAAAAACTAAACACAGATGTCCCAAAGTTCTGGGGTAACCAGCATTGAGTTCAGTGCCTTTGTAAATGAGGTGGCTACACTATATAACTTTCTTGGCTTCTGGTGATTTGAGTATAATGCCCATTTAACAAATGGAAAAATCTGAAAGTTTTAGCTAAAGGGAAGGGCTCCAAGATGCTGAGCAAGTCCCCTTCACCATTTTTGAACACCACAGGGCCTCCCTGCTATTGGCACTGTTGTGTAAACTGAGGAAAACTCCTGAGGAAACATGTGTTCCCTAACTTGGAGATGACTAGACCCTAACCTGTCAATCATCTGCTGTAACCCTGGGCCCCTCCCTCCCAAGGTCAGATGGGACCAAAGGCACACAAGTTCCTACCTGGAAGAGAGGTGACTAGAGCTGATGGAGTGATGGCCTCCCTAGGAGTGGAGTGCTTGGCCCTGCCCTGCCTAGCAGGATTACAACAGTACTCTCACCCAAACACATTGAGAGAGAGAGACTCAAGCACTGCCTTGAAGGCAGCTGACCTCAAACATCTGACCCTGTCCCTCCTGGAGCCTTCTTCCTCTAGGAAAAACAGTTCTGGTTTTTCTACCAAGGGGCACATGGGATTCTGTGACCACAAAAGTTGGTGTGGTTCAACAAGAGAGGCTGGGAAGTACAGGGCCTGGGGCTAACAGAGGCAGCCACTAGTACCCTGGCTTCTGCTTCACCATGGGGTCTTGGGAGGGTGTCCCTGCACTTCTGCCTTCTGTAGAATCACAAGCTTCCTTGGTCAACCTGCAGCCAAAGGCCTCATGCAATGACTCTGGCCCTCTAAGCACTCTTTCCCTGCCTCCCATAGGATTTGCAGGAACCATTGGTGTATATCTGGAGCTGAGCTGGGGCCACCTCCCAGGGCATGTGGGGTGCTCCTAGCCTTCCTGCTATTGTGATCCAGCCAGCAGGGGGTGAGTAAAGATACCATAAAGTTCACAAGAACTGGAGAGCACTACCCAGGGGCATCCTCCCTCAGAGGGGGGCAGATGACAAAGCCATAGTTGGCACTCGATAATCTGATCAAGTGGCCTGCTGCAGACCAGCTCTGCTTCTTTAGGTAATGCACTATCTTCAGGGATGTTCTCACCTGCAGCTAATGGCATCTATCCAGCTGGGAAGCAACATCCCTACTAGGGTGTTGCATGGGGTTTCCTACAACTACCTCTGTAAGAAAACACCATCTGACACGACTGGCAGAGGGGGCTCCATCTCAAAATGCATCCGCTAGGGAAACCTCCACAGAAGGCAGGTCCTCTGCCTCCCCTGTGGTGAGGGGCATGCATGGCACAGGCTGCACTGCACTCTGCTGAAGCCAGAGCTCGGGTACATGCGTGTCCTCTCAGGGCAGTGGAAGGCAGTGTGCCCTGCTGCTGGCTCACCTCGGAGGTTCTTGACAAAGTCCTCCAGCTTCATCTTGCGCTCAGGCTTGACATTGGGGCTGTACATGTCTGTGTTGAGCAGGATGATCGCGAAGGCCAGGATGAAGATGGTGTCTGGGTTCCGGAACTGCCGTACCACCCCAGGGTTGCAGACACAGTACCGCTGGCTGGGAGGATAGAGAACTGATCAGGGATCACCTAAGCCTTGCATTTGCACTGTCTGCCAATTAGCCCTAACCTTTGGCCCTGCTGCAGCCCCTCCCATCCTCATCCCAGTGAGACTGCTGGCTGCCCAGGAAAGACTCTGGGATTCAGGTGCTGCTCTGGGGATGATGTTCGCCCATGGGCCAGGCAGGTAATAGAGGGAAACCTTCAAGGCTGTGTCCCTCATTCTCTTGTCTGGAGTGAGGACATCTCAGTGGGGTGACATAGGTCACCAAGGACCATGGAGGAGGATGCCAGTTTCCTTCACTATGGCCTCAGTGCCTGCCTGAGACTTCTGCCTTCAGCAGCGGACCCAACACTCCATTCCTGCTCTGTCTCACTGATCACCACAGCCATCCTTCCCTCATAGCCTCTCACTTGGAGTCCTTATGAAGGGGCAGGGACAGAGCAGATGACAGCTCCTGTATGCAGCATAGCTGCAATCCAGCCTTCTCCAACCAGGCCCAGCTGAGTGCCACTCCCTCTGGGAAGCCACCCTGGAGTGGTCCCACTTCTACAGCTTGGGTAAGCCATGGATAGGAGCCATCTTTACCCCGCCTCAAGCATGGTGGCCCCGACATGGCAGGTCTGCACACTGTCCGGCGGGGATGACTAGAACTTCACTGTTGTACCAGGTCCCCATACAGGTGGGAGAAGGGAGGCACAGAGGTTAAGTGATCTGTATAAAGTAATGTAGCAGGGACGCGGTGGATTCAATGAGTAGCCCAGGACACATGGCTTTATAGCTTGTGTGATGGGTCACCATGAGACACTGTAGGCCTGGGAATGGAAAGCCAGCAAACTTTGAGACAGTCCTCAGAATGCTAGCAGTGAAGATATTCCCTCTGAGCCTAAGTTTCCACATCTGAAAAATCAGAATAAGGGCTGTCCTTCCAAACTACAACTGCCAGGAGCCAGGGGCCCAGCCCAGTGGTTTCCCTGGGACACCGGGAGCCATATATGCAGGAATACCTGTCCTGGTGTGGTCCTGGGTCCCTGCACAGCCATGAAGGGCATGCCCCTCTCCACTGATGTGATGCACCCCACTTTACCCCACACAGGGCCTGACCTGAATGCCTCGATGAGCCGCTCCACCTTCTGAGCCTCTCCCTGGACTCGGATGTGTGCCTGGAACTTCCGGAGGGCTTCATCTAGCTCCATGGCAGAGAAGTCCATCTCGTCCACAACACAGCTGGAACAGAGATGGATGGCCTGTGAGAGCAGCTGGGCCCATGGGATGGCACATCCAGTTTTGTCACGTGACAGAGCTTGGGCTTCAAAAGCCAAGCGTCCTTGAATCTATGGGGACAAACAGACTGCCTCTGGGAAGCCTGCCCCTCATATCCCCAGGCTTCTGAGGCCATCTAAATTCCCTGAAGTTTTAGGAGACATATGCTCTGTGCATCATGCTCTTCTCTACAGAGGAGCCCAAAGATGTGGCTCTTCTCCAATGGAGAGATCAGCACCCATTTATTCCATGGGTACACAGGTGCCAGACCAGGATGTGTGCCCAGGGAACATGATTGACAGAGCTACGTAGGAACCTCTCAAGGGCCACACTGGAGACTGAGCCATCCTAGTGTGAGGGAGCAGGGTGGGAGGGGAGACCGATACACTCTCGATTCTCTCCAAGATAAGGCTTCAGGAGAGAGGATGGGGCCTGGAAGGCATTTCCCAGGATGCCCTAGTGTCCATGTCGCCTCTGAAAGCAGTTGTAGCCACAAAGCTAGAGAGGACTGTGGTGGCATCATCAGCCAGGAACCTGTCTCTACTCCCAGGCCCATCCTGGGGGCCCAAGGAGTGCAGTAGGCAGGCAGAATCTGGGCACTTCAGCTTCTCTCCAGGAGGCCTAGGAGGCGGGCTGGGGGCCTGGCTACTTCCTGAGGCCAGTGCTATTTTCTAATGGGAGGAGAACAATGCAAGGATTTCCTGAGACCAGAAACCCAGTGGTGGGGGGTGGTAGGTGGGAACCTAAATGCTGTGGTAATGATCTGGTTTCCCTGCACCTTGCCCTCCATGCTGATTAGTGAGAGGAAGGGGATGAAACATGTGAGGATCACTGGAGAGGTCTGCTGTATGCATGCCCTTGGCCAAGAGGCGTCCACCTTCTGCTGGTGTCAAGTCTGGGCTAGCCTCCACCAAAGCTTTAGTCCTTTGATTTGTCACGTCTATGTGCATGTGCGTAAATGCAGGCAGGGTTTCTGCAGGAGAGTATCTGAACCCAGGCCCACCCCCTCAGATCTGGTGTCCTGTGTGAAAAAAGGCACCTCCCTGAGATGGAGGGGCAGGGGCAGCAGTCCTAGTCAAACTGAGACCACATTGCAGGACACCTACACTGGTGAGCTGTTCCATCTCTGTTCCCCGGCTGCTGTTGTCCTCGGCAAAGCACATGACAGGGACAACTATGTGCACCCTCCCCAATACTGACTTCTCCCTGGGCTCAGTATTTCTGCCAGTAGTAAAATCTCCCAGTCATAGGACTGGGGACAATCCTAGCAGAGATAGCTAGCAGGCCACCTGCACCAAGCACTGCTCTTACTCCTACCCACCTGTCTATATCAGTGAAGAGACACAGTAGAGAAACTATGCCCTTCTGCTAGGGGAGACAGCAGAACTACTCACAACAGAAAGCAGCTGGAGGATGGGCTCAGGAGACCTCCTCTCTGCAGGGTTTCCCACAGCCCAGTGTCATTTACTCTAACTTTCAGGGCTGTTGGAATGTGGGAGAGTGTCGTCCACCCAGAAAGTGGGATTACGGGTTAGGCACAGTTGGATGGACAGTTGTCCCGTCAAGGAGGCTACACAGATGTGGGTCACCTGAAGGTCATGTGTGATGGCAAGAAGCTTGGGGCGGGGGTGGATGGAGGGACTGTGGGAGGGTAGTGGAGACTACATTAGATACAGCTGGCCATGTGTACCAGGCAGGGTAGGGACATGGGAAATGGCATGGGGTGTTGGATTGGGCAAATGAGACTGGGTGGTAGAGGCAGGCGGTCAGTTCAGGCAGCTAGCTCTTCCCAACCTCAGATTCATCAACTGTAGGCCCCGAATAGGTCAAAACAAAACAAATTTTGGCCATGGTGAACACACAGACTTGCTTCTATCATTGCCCGCTAAACTGTACAGAATACAACTATCTACAGAACACTGGCATCATGTGGAAATGACCAGTGGCTGTGAGATACTGAAGTCTGCAGGAAGATGTTTGACAAACGGGTACTTTGGAAGTACCATGAGCATCTTGGGGTTTTGGTCTCTTCAGAGGGATTTAGAACCCATCCCAGGAAAGCAAGAGTCGACTCTATGTCCCAGCAAGCAGCAAGCCTGATGCTGCACATGAGTAGATGTAGGTGATGTGCATGTGAGGGATCCCATGTCTAACAGCATGTTATGCATGTGGAATGGGGCCCTGACCCCCCAGACTTACTCGAGCACATCACGGTTGAACTGCTTCTGCCGGTTTCCCAGGAACTCACCGATCATCTGGCGGCTGAGGCCCTTGCGTTGCAGCAGGAAGTGGGCCACCCCCACTGGCGTGTCAGGCACGAAGCCACGCTCAATGAGATACTGGATGCCCTTCTCAGGCTTCCTGGGTGGGATGGACAAGAAGAATACTCAGTAATGACTACTAGATCTCTGGAGTAGGTAGACAGGGTGGGTCTTCTAATAGGTGTTCCATAGCCTTCAACTCTGTTTATCTACTCCAGCCTCTGGCCCTTCCTTGTCCCCTGTCCCTCCTGTGCAGCATGGGTGCTGACTTCAGAGTTCGAAATAGCATCACTCTGCCTTGTCTGGTTCAAAGCCCTTTACTCAATTGCTTAAATTCCATGCTGGCACTGGGGAGGCTTCCGTGGGTGCTGGAGACATAACTCACAGAATTACCTATAGATACTTTTGCAATCATGAACTACACCACAAAGTGATATATTCGCTGCCTGCTCTTTCACATGGAAGCTGCAGACAGGTAACAAGGAGGGATCCTAACATTTGGTCATGGTTACTGTGTCCAGTTCTTGTGGAAGACCCATCTGCACCAATTCAGAGTCCTGCTCCTACAGCTCAGCAAGTGTTACCCTATGCGCCTGCGCGCGCGCGCACACACACACACACACACACACACACACACACACACACACACACAGACACACACACTCAGCCTAAGTGTAAGGACAGCTAAGTCAGAGCTAGGGGTAGGGGGGGCCCCTGAGGGCAAGAGAGTCACAAATCTTAGCCCCAACAGGGCCCCAGCTTGGCAGCCAGGGCCCCAGAGCTTTACTAGGCTGGAAAAGCAGCAAGCAGCCTGCAAAGACAACCATAGCTCTGTCCTGATTGGGTCCCCTTTCTAACCTTATTTTGTATGCATATATTCATCCAACCAGGGCTGTACAAACAAAAGACTTAGTGAGAGCTCAATGGAGGAGGAAGAGACAGAAGACTGCCACAGACAGGAAAGGGAGATGCCTAGAGGCAGCCTCCAGGACCAGAGAAAGGCTAGTAAATTTGGGTGTGTGTGGGGGAAGACAACACTCATTCCTGCCTCAGCCATCAGAGATATGGGACTCCAGCTTCCACACTTGCTGGACCTGCTCCTGCTTCTCCTGCCAGTGACGCACTGACTTGCATGCAAACGGACCACTCATGGTTGGCACCCTGAAGTCCTCTAAGAACCCCAAATTTTAAGTCTCTCAGCTGGTACCTAAAGCCTTCTGGGAACACAGGCATGTCACTGCAGTTCTGGGCTTGACATGTAGAAACTAAGGCCACTGCAAATCCTGATGTGAAACACTACAAACCTCTTGCCAACCTGTTGCTCCCAAGGGCGTCAGCTGCTCCTACCCCATCCAAATTGTCACTCCCATAGCAAGATAAGTTTCCTTACTTTCCCTTCTGTGTCTGTACTCCCCACCCCCAAAGAAGGGAAGTGGGACAAGAAACTAACTGAAGGCAGGAAATGGTCCCTACCTACAGGTCCTGGGAAGAAGTACATACTCAGCACCAGGAAGCTTCGTGCTGAGCAAACTGTGCTGCAGAAGCAGAGCCAGAGGCACCACACTGTCCCCGCCCTGCTGGGAGGCCAGGGCTGTGGGAAGGTGTCTGGGACAGCACTGCTGGGTTAAGTGTCTTCCTCCATCCTGCCAGGGTATGGTCTCATTAGCTAGGTCCTCAGGGCACATACAGGTCAGACACAGCAGGTATAGACATATCCTATACCGTGTCCTGGCTCCAGGCCAAAGCATATTACCTTTGACACCTGGCTGGCTGTATGTAGGGCAATTCAAGGTCCAGGGAAAGGAGTATCTTCTGATGCAGATAGGCTTATTCCTGCCTTCAGCCTTTCTGACTTTGTGCAAATCTGAGCCCTCAGCTCACCTAGCAGGGAAGGTCTGATATCACAGAAGGATGACATGAGTGAGTTTGAAAATAGCTGTACAGGTGACTCTCAGGATATATGTCCTGCCCTGGAGGATCCACAGACCACTTGACGCTGTGTGGAATGCCTAGGGATCAGAGTGGCTCCCATTCCCTCTGTCCACAGCCCCTGAGAACTGTTAAGCAGTGAGGTGTGCTCTAGAGTCAGCCCAAGCATACCCAGCCCTATTCCCATTAAGTGTCGAGACCACACTCCCTTATCCCAATGAGTAAAGGTCTATTCTTCTGTCTTCTGGGTAGGAGACAGAACAAGTGCCAGTGTCTACTGGTCCTTTGACAGCAGTATCCTGCAGATGAGCTGAGTCCATGAAGCTGACCAATCATGTCCTGGCACAACTGGTAATGAAGTAGCCCAAGATGACCTGGTCCTTTCCCCACCCCAGTGGGTACTCTGCCCCCTGCTTTGGGCAAATTCTTACTTTTTATACAGAGGCCTATGGTATCAGGGCTCCTAGACATGTTCATCTACCCAGGAAAGTGGGGATGTTCTACAGGGTACAAGGCTGTGGCATCTCCCAGGGCACCAACTCAGAGGTCAAGGTGTCAGGCACAGAGCCTGCTGTGGACATTGGGCTGGTGGCATGGCCAGACCCTTAAGTACAGAAGAGAGGGTCTTTCTAAGCAAGGCCTAGGGATACCCTCTAGGTAGAGGTCCATGGAGAGGCTGAGGGTCCCAGGCTAGTTGGCAGTGGGGACTGGGGCGGGGGGGGGGGGGCAGGAAGGGTAGACAGCAGATGAGTGGGCTTAGAGACCTGCATGCCTGGAAGAGGATGCTTCAGAGTCAGTTCTAGTGTTCTAGAAGCTTCCCCTGGCTAGTCTGTGAGGACCAGAGCCAGGGCACCATACTAGCCAAGCTAGGAGCGCTCTAGCACCTAGTCATTGTACAGAGGAAGAGCAAGGTAGAGGCTAACTTGGAGCCTGGTTTCTGCTGCTCTGCTGTGTGTGTGTGTGGTGGCCAGGGGTACAGGTAGAAGGGCAGACTCACTGGCCTCCATGCAGGTGAACAGCCATTTGGCTGGATATGCATGCTATGTAGCCCCTGCTATGGATTAACCTTGCAGTCCTTCTCCCACTATGAGTGAGGCAATCCCTGCCCTATGTGGACATAGTGGCCTCTATTCAGGCTTCCCTACAGAAAGGAAGCCAAGAACCTGATTTGGTCTTTGAATTGTAAGAGGGGTGTGCCACAGTCCTCTTTGGCTACCTGCCATAGGTCAACCGAGTCTCCACCCTCCAAAACCATGTTTTCTCATTGGTGTGAGGTAGGTAGTGACCTGGCTGTGGAGTGACAACAGGAAGCCTAGGCTTACATCTCAGCTCCATTTGCTGGCTGGGGACCCTGGGGCAAGTTACTTTACCTCTCAGGGGCCTTTGTATCCTAAGGATGACTGGGTCACCTGGCAAGAATGAAGCAGGAAGTTCAAGCTGGAATCTTCCATTCAGCCCCTGGGAACTGTGCAGACTATAAGGAGGAAACAGGCCAGGTCTGAGCAGGACCAACCACAGGGACACCAATAGCAGCCTGGACAAAATGTGTCTTCAACTTCATGGCTGGAGAGACTGGGGCCTTCTGAGGTGCTGTGTAGGGAGTCAGGAAGGTCGCTGGTGGAGGGAACCACTCTCTTTAGAGACAACAAAATGAGGGGCCAGAAGAGTCAAGTCAGTCAGTTCCAGGGTGCTCAGCAAGACACTGCCAGGTCTTTAAAATACTCCGTTGCCTCAGGGAACCCCCAAGCCTCTCTCAGCCACCACCTAGATGCCGCAATGGAAAGTCAGCTTCCTAGAGTACAGACTTCCAGGACTCAGCACCAGAAAGTATTGGCTTCTGCCTCTAAGCCTCATTCACCTCATCGCCTGGACCTAGAAATCTTTCGAAAATGGGTGGGAGGTTAGCCGTGAATTCACTCATAGTTCTACCCTGCTGTCTACTTCCAGGTCTGGTGTGCCTGCCTCCTCTAAGAGTGGCTAAGCCAGCTTTCCTAGACATCATGCTGATCCAGACTCAAGTATGACCCAGAGTCCACATTTGTTGCAGTCACTTCCCTCTAACAGCCCCTCAGTCTCTTGTCGTCATTCCATTACAAGCTCTCAGTGGCAAGAGCAGCTATGGATGGCTCTGAGTGAGGACAAGAATAAGAAGACTGTGAAATGACCTTATGGAGCATGGGTACTCATCTGCCCCTCCCACAGTCAGCTGCACAGAGCCAAGAAGAGCCTCCAAGGCCTCTTCAGTGGTAGGAGGTCTGATTGCAAAGGCTACGCTGAGCATGATGACAGCAGCCACCCCTAGTACCTCCTGAGATGGCAGCTGCAGGCCAGGCCTTTGCCCCTTTGTCTCAAATCCTGTCCAAGTCCTGGGATCATCAGCCCACACCCATTTTTCAAGTGTGCCAAATGAGGCTCAGAGACCCAGGGATACACTCCAGGTCTTGGGGTAGATCAGTGGTATAGCCGGTCCCCTTCTGCCTGGAGTTTCTGGATTCCTGCTCTCTCTGAGAGCTGCCTACCAGATGTGCTGCTGGGGCCTGGACAGGGGGCTGAGCATCCTGGAGCCTGACAGAGGCCCAAGGACATCTGGAGGTGGCAGAGCCTCCTTAGTGAGGCCCTCACTACTTGCCTCACTTTCCCAGCTCTCCCATTACATTTTCTTTTACTGATTCTCTCACGGTGGGTCACCATGCAGCCCTCCGTAGACTCCTAGAGGGGTTCTCTGGACAGATAAGTTTCACTTGCCAGAGAGGGAGTAAGACCTATGTGTCCTGGAGGGGACACAGGTGTGCAGGCAAAGGTGGGGCCTGAAGGGATGGCAGTAGTGAGGACAGGAGACCAGAGACTCTTGGGAGAGTCCTGAGCAGTAGCAGAGGAGGCAAGCAGGGGGAGTGAAGTCAGAGGGGAATGAAGGTTGGGTTTTAGGGCTGGGGCCTGGCATCGTACTGGGACTGCTGAAGACCAGTGGAGGCCTGGCTCAAAACTCCAGGCCCTAGGGCAAAGCAGTTAGACTCCAGCCCAGCCATGAGACCTTAGGCTCTCCGATCTATCCCTGGAAGGGCCCTGGGGTTCTGTGAACTAAACTTTGAGCTGCCAGCCAGTTCTGAGCCCTAGAGCTCTTCCTCACATCTATGGAAGAAATTTAGAAATGGACCAAAAGGCTCTAAGACTAGCAAAGAGGTCCAGCTTAACTGGCAAAGTTACAGCAACATGGCTTCTCTCAGAATTTCCAATGCTCCCTGACCTGGCATCATGATTGGAGTGAAGGAGGAAACTGAGGCTGGGTGCTTGTTAGTGGCTGAGCTGGGAACCAGTCAGGGCCTTGGTGTTTATTCCACCTGGAACCTTACTGCTTCTGCCAGTGGCTACGAGCTAGAGCTCTCAGAACCAGAGCTGCTGCAGGCTGCCCTGGCCTGGCCTGTTTCACAGCTATGTACCTACCCTGGTCTCCAGTAACCACACATGGCTAGTGCCCCTGGAGAGCTAAGTTAATTTTCATTAGTTTTAATTAATGCATGCCCCTAGGTTGGGCCTTCCAGAGATGTCTCTGCCATTGTAAAGGGGCTGTCTTTCTAAATTCACCTCCAATCTGGAGGTAGCTCCAGTTTCCACTGAAAGATCTCAATGAGGTGGTTCTAAAATTCACAAGGAAGAACTAACTGTGAAGGGTGTAACAATGGAGAGGTCCTTGCCTTAATACCATGACACATGAGGGGCTTCGGAGATGGCATTTGTACACATATATACATGGGAGCACACTTGTGTATCGGCGCCTGCACACGCATGAACACGCACATGCGCAGCAGATGTATGAAGGCGTGAGGGTTAGACATGACAGGCAGGTTGGCATTTGGCTCAGTGGTGAGCACTTGCCTAGCCTTTGTAAGGCCCTTGGTTCAGTCCCCAGCAGGGCAAAATAATTAGAAGACTAGAAAGCCAAACGTAAAAAGAAAAAACAATTTCAAACACAAAGGCACTGGTGGCTAGACTAAGTGAAATTAAACACATCCATCAGATAAGAGCAGTGCAGCTAAAGCTAATTAGATGCTTCACAGGGTCCTTCTCATTGTGTTCAAATTATATCTACAAAGAAAACTCTAAGAGAAAGACAAGGAGGCAGCAGGGGACATACTTGTGATTCTGAAAGAGATCCTTAAGAAGACCTCTTGATGACAAAGCCTCAAAAGTGACAAACATTGAACATCAGGAAGCTGAGGCAGGAGGGCCATGAGTTCAAGGCCTGCTGGGGCTGTATAGTGAGCTCCAGTCAAGCCCGGGAAATTTAGTGAGATCCTGTCTCAAAATATGAGGGAAGTACTTGCCAGTGGTCCTAAATTCAAGATGAACTGGAAAAAAAAAAAAAAGGTGATAGTGAAGAAATGGACAAATAACCTGAAAAGTGTGTTATAACAACGAAATAAGAGAGGTGCTAGTAGATGGTGCCTTTAAAGTAAGCAGAAAATGCAGATTACAGTGACGTAATCTATACTCGGCCCAGAGGAAGCAGGACAATACAAAATGGTGTGGGTAGAGAGCAAGCACTCAGATCCAGGGGTGGGAAACATGAACTCGGCAGCTCCGACGCCAAAGGAAGTCTCTACCCAGAAGCCTACAATTCCAATCAGCTGCCATCCTGAGAAGGCACTGGGACAATCCACACACAGTACCATGTTTCCAGAGACATGAAGAGGCTGCAGTAACAGGTTAACAGCCTTCGGAGGACCATGCTGGGGTGCACCCCATGTGGCACACAGCAAAGAAGGTCCATTATCACCAGCAAGCAAGACCTTTGGCATGCAAGACCTTCAACAGCCGACCTCTGAGAGGTCCTAGGTTGAAATCATCTAGCCCAGGCCACAGTGATGGGAGCCAGGTCAAGTAACAGCAATGTACATGTTTGTCCTTGTACTCTGCATATACCAACCTTGAATTCTTAAGAGTCTGGAAGGAGGTGTCATCACCAGCCCTGTTTCACAGATGGAGAAAACACATAATAGGTCCACAGAGAAAAAGACCTGGATGGGCTTGGGGAGACATTTCAGTCATCAAAGAACTTGCTGTGCAATTATAAGGACCTGAGTTTGACGTCCAGCACCCATGCAAAGAATCTATCTATCATCCTGGTGCTGGGGAAGTGGAGACAGGAGGACTATGGGGCTCACTGGCAGGCCAGCCTAGCTGAATCACTGACTTCCAGGATTAGAGACTCCATCTGAAAAAGTAAGTAGACAATACAAGAGGCCACCTGACATCAACCCCCGGTCCCCACATGCATGCACCATGCATACAGGAGATCTCCCTCTCTCACACTCGCACACACCTGCACGAACACAAAGCAAAGGCTCCCACAGTCAAAGATGACACAGCCTGAACTGTAAGGCTTCTGCTGTCAGGCAGGATATATTTGTGTGTTACACACATAATTAAGCAATGATAGATCAAGAAAGAATCTACAAAGGCCAGAGATGGTTGGTCAAGGAGATTCTTTCTCTGCCTCCTATACCCTATTGCTGGCCTCCACACATCCACTCTGCTGTAACCCTTACTGCCCCAGCCTGGACTGAGAGGCAGTACTGGAGCAGGGTAGTGTATGGGAGTAGTAGCAAGGCCAATGTAGGGCACATGGACTAAGCAGGACACACTCATTAGTGACTTGTGGGCTCTGGCTGTGGCTTGCACAGTGGCAGGTTGGCTCTTACATGTAGCAGGCTGCAGTAAGGGAAGAGGTTACAGAAACTACTGTTGTAGCAAATGTGAGGGATCTAAGACTCAGCTCCCGGAGGCCTCCATGAGGGCTATACACCACACCCTCTCCACCAGGCCCCTCTGTTATCCCAGTCCATCTGCCCTGCTAGGGATGCTCAAAATCACGCCATCCTGTCTTGGAGGAGCAGCAGGGAGCAGTGAGGTGGGGCTCAGATGTGGCTGGCCCCCACTGTGCCCCACTACTCTCCTGTGGTCCTTCTGGGAAACTCCTAGGGTGTATGCTTGTAACCAGCAGGCAGGCTAGTCACATGCTTTCCAGGTCCACAGCCCCCAGGGAGACCACACCAGTTTGGCATCTGATGATCCCAAATCCCAGAGTCCACAGGGAAGGAAACATGAAATCTCAGGTTAAACAAGAGCTGCCAAGGTCCCCTCTGAGGGTGTACTCAGCCCTCCCCACTTCCCATGCTATTTTTGACCCTGCTAAGAATAGTTTACTTTAAATATCCACCTCTTACCATGGCTTGGCTCTCAGGACCGCCTGGCTACACCTTCCCTCAACCTCTCCAGAGCAGCCACTCAAATGGCCTAGTCCACTGTTCTGTCAGTGGCAGCCTTTGTTCAGGAGCCCCCCTGCCACCAGCTTGTTCCAAGACCTTTATGCTTCATATTGGCCCTGAACCCAGCATTTGAGGCTTGAGCCAGCTAACACATGGGTGGGCATGATGGGTAGGGATTTACCACAGAAAAGTCCCCATTCTACTGTCTGGCCCAGGAACACCTGCCACCTCCACAAATGGCCCTTGGAAGGAGCTGGGTCTCCCAGGACTCAAAGTAACCCCAAGCATAAACATGGCACAGCATCCTGCCTGGACCTTACAAAGACTGCCTGAAACTTGAGCCTCAGTGCAGGTGTGTGCAGAGGCCACAGTAGGAAGGAAGGTGAATGTGCCTCTTGCCTACCCTGCCTGGGCCCAGGGTTGTGACTACCAAGGACATGCAGGTCTGTCCTCCATGCATGAAGGGGGAACTCACTTGTTGAAGAGATTCAGGCCAATTCGGTAATGCCTCTTACGGATGACATCATTGCTGAAGGCTGGAGAGTCCCAGCTGTTGCGGGTCTCTTTGTGGTATGTCTGCTTGCTGAGTGTCTGTTCTCGCAAGCTGTCCCTCGATGAGGACTCAGAGCTGCAGTTTATGGTGTCGTTGGAGTTGGATGTGCTGTTGATGCTATCATTGTCCCCATCTGAGTAATCAGACTCAGACTTGCTCTGCCGGTTGGCTGAACCATTGATGGCCAGGTGGCTCTCGAGAGGTCTGGGGGGCCGAGGCCGCAACTCAGGCTCCTCTCGGGGGATGCCTTTGGGAGGGCCACCGTGGGGGCCATGCTTGGGGCTGCTTTGCTGTCCACCAAGGCTGCGCTCATAGGCACTCTGCCTCTTGAGTGAGCTTCGATCTGAGCGGTCACTGAGTTCCACAGAGCTGTCACTGGGTGGCTCAATGGTAAGCAGGGGAAGGTGCTCCACTCTCAGCCGTGGTTCTGGCCGCTCCAGAGATGGTGTGCTTCGGCAGCTCGTGTCTGTGTCAGCCTTGTCCTCCTTGTGGGCTAAGGCCCAGTAGTCCTGGGCTGTACCCCCTGCCCTGAGCCGCAGGTCCGACTCTGTGCTGGAAGGCCGATCCCCAGCCTGTGAGAGTGGTAGAGGTGGTGACAGCTCTTCCTCATCAATGTAGAGGGTAACATCACTATATGAGGCTGTCATCTCATCCAATTTGTGGTGGTCCATGCCATGCAGGCCTGGCTTGGGCTCAGTGTCCCGGGCCCGTGCTGTGTCTGGGGCTGGTACCTCCTCACTGTGTAGGCTGCGGCAGTTGAGGGCATCATCGATGGACTCAGCTAGGGACTTCACCTGCCGGGAGAACGCATCCTCCAGTTCTGTGATGGCATCTGCAAAGTCACTGGAGGGTGCTGGAGACTTGAGGGCTGGGTCGCTAAGGTCTCCACATTCTGATGGCACCAGGGCCCCCAGCTGGGAACCATCATTGGTCACAGAGACTTGCTTGCCCTCAAAGTAGGAGCTATGCACCTTCTCGGGGCCCTCGAAGGAGAACTGCATCCTCATGTTGGACAGCACGATGCGGCGTGACATGCGGTTCTCCGACATGGAGCTGCGCAGGCGCTCAAAGTTCTTGTTCATTTGGTACTGGCGGAACGCCGTCTGGATGGTGCGGGCTGCATGGCGGGTCACAAGGCGTCCCCCATACTTGCGTTCTAGCATTTCCACCTGGTGGGGTAAGGAGAGGAGAATGTGGGCCCTGTGTGATGGCACAAAGATAGATATTGACCTTTTCTACACTCCAGAGGGATGTAACCTGGGATGGTCTCATCACATCTGCAAGGTGCTTAAAACAGAAGCTTGGGGCTGCTGGAGGTTTTCAGAGTCAAATGGAACAAGTAAGTGTCAGGATAGTGTAAAGGTGGCAGCACACATGTGCTGAGAATCCCAGTACCTCTGGCCATAGAAGCCATGGGCCCTGGAAGTTTTCTGAAGATGTACCTACAGATATGACCCCAGAGCTGGGGAACCTGAGGCAGGACCTAGTCAGAGGGCTGCCTTGGCTCTGCCTCTCATCAGCTCTAGATGAGCTTTGGAACCATGAGTTCCCCATTTCCTTAACTGTGACAGGGCAGCAGAAGAACCCACTTTCTAAGGCTCTGGTAAGCCCACAGTGATGGAAGGCAGATGCTTGGCACAGGATGAAGACTTCAGTCCCATTCGTAGGTGGCAGTTGCAGTTGTGAGATCTCTGTCCTTCTTGCTACACAGAAGGCTGAGCTGAGGCCTAGGGAAGACTGGCAAGGTTGGCTCTCCCTCTTTGCCCTATGGCTCCATGAGCTCTGATGGGCATGGTTGTGAGTTGGGAGGGGTGCTGGGCAAACTCACAGGCACCTCAGTTCAACATCTCGCAAGAGTGACCCATGGCCTCCTGAAGTCTCAGGACTCACAGTCTGCCCAGCCTGAGGGCTAACCCTGAGTCTGGATCCTGGCTGAGTAGGAAACACACTCAGCTCTAGTCTGGTCTGCAGGAATCAGCAATCTGTCTCTGGCTGCTGGGGCAGGGCTGTATCTATGTGGGGGTGAGGAGAGGGTTCAGTTTCACACGCAGGATGAGGTCAAATCCTGATTCCACCAGGCTGGTACTACGAGCCTGCATCTCATCATGTATGGCAATGCAAAAGGGAGACATACAAGGTCCCTGCCCTGGGGAAGCAGAGAATGTGTGAGGTTAGAAAGATGCACATTCTGAGAACACCAGAGACACTGAGCACAGCCAGGGCTGTGACCCAAGCCTGGGAGAGACCCCTCTGCACACCATCTCAGGGCTACCAGGAAGTGGCTTGAGGGACAGCCAGGAAGCTCTGTGGGGTTCTTTCCCTGCTATCCCGAGATGACTGTGCTGCCACCCCAACAAGCAAAACTACTACTGGCTGAGTGGTCAAAAATCTCAGGGTCAGGAAGGAACCAAAGCTGAGCCTAAGAAGCCCCCACCTTCCCTTCCTCCCTCCCTTCCATCCCCTGCCTAAGAAGGCCTTGGCCTGGAATCTCTGCCAAGGACTTCAGAGATACCAGAGTCACCAAAGCTTACTCCAGGGCCTTCCTTGATGCCTTGGACCTTGGGGACTTGGGTTCATCCTGCTTTCCAAGTTCCCTAAATCTGTGTATATTGTATTAAATGATGGCTCATAAGGAGGGTAGAAATGGGCTCTGTGGTGAGTCACCAAGAAAGCCCCTCTGCCCCTCCTCTAAGCGGACACTATGTGGCCCAACCCCATTCTCTCACTCCTGAACGCACCATGGCTACCCTGCCTTCTGGTCTGGAAGTGACATGAGGCCCCATCTATAGATCTTCTGGGATGCAGAGGGGGGAAAAACAACTAACGGTTGCTACCCATGGGATGCCAGGGACTGGACCATACCCTCACACGGTTCTTACCATACTGAGACTACGGACTCCCCTATCCCTGCTCTCAGATGACATGAGGGAAGCCAGGAGCCAGGCTTCACAAGTTAGTGGCAGGGAGGTCTACCCTGGGGCCAGGGCTCACCCTTACAGGCTCAGTTGCTGAGGATTATCTCAAAGCAGCATGCATGAGGATCCAGAAGCATTGCCTTCCACAAACACACCTGCCACCACTCAGAGACTTGAGGTCATTCCCTGGTTCCTCTTGCTCTCAGGGGTGGGGTTAAGGAGAATGCATGTGACTTCCCTAAGATGGGACTCTCACTTTCCTCTCACAATTCTCATGCAATCTACCCCACTCCTACTTTTGCCTTGCCTGCCAGGAAGCTTGGCAACATGGAATACTACATGGCTGCTAATGTTAACTCCTCTTGCCTCTGCCAACTCTTTACTGCCACCTTTTCTATCTCTCACATACACCAAGGTTGTTCTTGTCCTAAAGCCTTGGCGCATATGGTAAGCTCTTCTCAAATGCCCAGTTTTCAGGCCAGCTACCGTCATGCAATACAGCCAATACTCAGAGTCCCTCTACTTCTTCCTCCAGAACTAAGACCCCCCAGGGTCTGTGTCACTTCCTGCAGTAAAATGTCTTAACTGCTGACTTGCTTGTCCATCCACTGTCCAGGAATGTCACTCAGGTGCAGCAGCCTCATCTTGCAGGCTGTCCCTATCCCATTATCTGGCACCAGGGGAACTTCAACTATGGATGGAACGACGGTGAACAGCTGCATATTTGTGGCATGTAATCATCCCTACATGCCGGCTCAGCCTTGACCCATTCTATTTCATGGTCCTGTGCAGATGACTTTTACGACAAACCCTTCAGGGATCACTCTGGATCTCTACAGAGCTGAGAAACCCAGTAGAGGCTGTTCCGGCTGCTGCTGGCCTGGCAAAGGAATCAAGGTCCACAGTGGTGGAGTATCTGCTACTGGGCCCCTTGTGAGTCTCAACTGACAGGAGGAAAAAGCATGTGAAGATAGGAGGGCCGGGCTATCCTGTGCCACAAAGCATCACCCCAGGTATGAGAGGTCAAGATTGAGGGGCGTCTGACAAGGGAGAAGATCCACCCTGAGGGCACCCTGCCATACCCTCAGGAAGATGAGGCTACCTAGACCTCTGTTCCTTCAAGGACTGAGGCCCTTGGAGAGCAAATGGAACAAAGTGGCCAGCAGATATAGATGGGAGGAAGAGCACATCTGTGGGCTGTGGGAAGGGGTCCTGGTGTCAGTTCATGACTGAGGGATTGCCTGGGAGACATGAGAGCCCAAAGCACAAGGCCCAGAGATGTTCTGCTTGTCCCTACACATCCATGCAGCTCAGAGACAGTCAAACAGCAGGCCTTCATTCCCGTACCAGCCTGTTCTCTGCTGGGCACCTACACCGTGAGGATCTGCTCTGCTCACAGCTGTCAACAAGCAATCCAGATCCAAGATCTAGGCAGGACCCCTGGCAGCTGGAAGACTGCCATCAGAGATGCAGAGAGACTTCTGCTGATGGATGTGGGACAGAACTATAACAGAGGCAGCCATGGACATACCAACTAAAGTGGTGACACTGTGGGATTCTAATGAAGGAGAGGAACCCCCCCCCCCACACACACACCCTTTCAGCTCTAGGGGAGAAGAGGTAGGGTCAGAAACTGCTGACCCATTTCCCGTGGTCATGTTGTGAACATGGTCACCCCTAGACTGCTGGCCACATTGGGACTAAAAACACAACTCTGAGCTATGTTCACTGCTGTGCCCTTGGTTCCCAGGCTAGAGGCTGGTGGTCTACACACACTAGGCATTCAATAAACCACAGAATCTTAGTACTGATGAGACTAAAGGCCCAGACTCCTTTTGCTCTCTTGCAATATGAGGATGCTGGAACAATAGGACAGGAATTCAAACACTGGATGGGACAGCTGAGGAAATGTCCAGGGTCTTGACCACCTGTGGGGTCTGATTGTGACTTCCTCTAGAGATTGTGAAGCCACAAGCCAAGGGAGACATAATAAGTACCCTCCCCAAGGCCTTTCTTGGGCCCTAAGAACCTCCATGACCACCTTGGCAACCTGTGGCTTGGTGGTGCTGGGCCATGACACTCAGATGCCCAACACATGCCCCAGATCCTAGAAATCAGGGATATGGAAGCTTACAAAGGCAACATTTGAAGAGGATTCTGTAAGTCCCCAGAAAGAATATCAGTATCTCTGGCCATCAGTGTAAATCCCTTCCCACATTTCTACAGAGCTACCCTCATCCTCAGATGTACACCCCAGCTGGTATCTAGAACCCATTGCTAAGAGCACCTGGCAACTGAGGCCTCATGTTACTTGGGAGGCCATGAATGGTGGGCAAGGACCCCTGCCACCTACCTGCTTGTCTTGCAGATCTGAAGAGAGCTCATAGCTCTCAGAGAGTGACCGAGAGCGCTTGATGGCCTCCTCCTCGGCCTGCTTGCGCAGGACGGAGGTCGAGTGCTGTAGCCGGGGCCTTCGTGTGCGCTGTTGTGGTCCTGACCCTGCGTACAGCCCATAGGCACTCACTGATGTGTGCTCGTAGTGGTCTGGGCTCAGGCTGGAACCAGGTACCAGGGGACCCTGGTGGTAGGCCGAGGGGCTGTCCAGCGATGTGCCAGTCTCGCTGCTGGGGGCCTCACCCTCAACACTGCAGAGGAGAGAGAGGAGAGACACATGCTAAATAAAGAAGCAGAATTTAGGGAGCAAGGCAAGGAAGAGTGCCCCTAGGTAGCCAGGGACAACGCAGAGCCCTCTGCTCTGCATCTTCCTGGAGCTTTTGAACAACTTCCATGCTCTAACATCTGGCATACTGTACTGGGTGGCTGGCTTTCCAACCAAGTATCAGCCCTCCAAAGACAGAGGTTTTGACCCACCGTGGTGCTGATGGCCCCCAGCACTTAGAACAGAGGCTGGCCTGTGCTAGGTACTCATTAGGTTTTGAAAAAATAAGATCACTACCTCTGCTGTCACCTGAATCAAATGTAGGGCTGGTACCCCCATATCCCCATGACTACATTTGGAGACAGGATCTTTTAAAATTAATTTCTCTTTATTTTACATATATAAGTTTTTTGTCTGTCTGTATGTATGTATCTGTGCTTGCAGAGGTCAGAAGAATGTATATCTCCTGGAGCTAGAGTTACAGATAGTTGTGAGCCACCATGTGGGGTGCTAGGAACTGAACCAGGTCTTCTGGAAAAGCAAGTGCTTTTAACAGCTGAGCCCTGGAGATAGGATCATTCTAATGAAAGACATTAGGGTAGATCCTAGGACAACTGAACTGATACCCTTCTAATAAGGGAAATGCAGGATACAACATGTATGGGGGAAGACAATGTGAATGCCAAGGAGAGAGGCTCAGGAGAAGACAGCCAGGCAACGCCTCCATCACACACTGGAAGCCTCCAGAGCCTGCAGATAATAAAGGCCTGTGAGTGAGCATTTGTCATGGCAGGCTTAGAAGCAAACACGATATTGCACAAGTGTTTTAAATTTTAACACTCCCTGCAAAGAGGAACCATAAATCCCTGTACAGGTAAGGAAACTGAGGCTGGTGTAAACACTGTCCCAGGTACCACACATAGACAGTAAGTAGGTACCCTTCCACCTCACTGCCTTTTGCTCCACAGAGTACCTTCATGCCAAGCAGGAGCAAGGCTAACCAGTGGGGACAGAGGGACTGGCTGCTGACTCATCCCAGCCCTGGGCCTGGAACATTCTATTCTGCACAGACACTCGTTTCTTCTGCAGTCGCTTTTCAATGAGGGATGGGAAGAAAAAGGAGACATAGACTTGAAGAGTCTCTAACAGAAGCCCTCATCCTTTGCCAGGCTCCCTATCCCCGTGCGACGAGACACCCGGGCACTGTCAGGAACTTTAAAAGGCCTGTCTTCCCTGGGGCAAGGCCGGGGGGGGGGGTCTTTAAAATGGGCACAGAGAGAAAAGAGCAAGGGCCCCACCCAGGCTGCAGTCCTTTCCAAAATGTTCCCTCTTCAGACCAATGAGGAATGTCCTGCACTAAGCAGCCTGGCAGACAGGCTGCCCCTGCTCAGCTCTGCTATAGTCCTGTTGTTTGTTCTCCAGGGGTCCCCAGGGTGGGGCCTGTGGAAGGGAGCCTGAAGCAGGGGTGCCAAGGCTGCCTGCCCTTGGACTCTGATCACTCTGCACCAGGGACAGCAGCAAATCTCAGTGCCTTCTTCTGGTCTATGGCTTAGAAACAGGGCTTCTGAGACAGCAACTGCCTCCGGCCTCCAAAGAAGGCACTGGAGCCTCCTAACACACCCCGGTGGCTAAGGATGACAGCCATTCTTTGAGGAGGACCTGGATGAAGAGTTGGGAGACACATGCTTTGCCTGGTGCTGTTTACAGTTCCTTTCAGTAGTACTAGTAACTTAGTCCAAGAAACACCACCCTTCAAGGCTCTCTAGGTACCAGAGAGAACCACCTGACCCCCTTTTGCACCTGTACTCCTGACCCAGTGTCCTTTGGGCACAGTGTGGGGGATGGGGTGGGGAGGGACTGCTAGATCTGAAAATTCTCCTACTGTCGGCTGGAACTTGGTCGGCACTTTTCATTATATTCTCAGAACTTCAACCAACTGTCACAAGTAAGAGAGACATGTACCATTAGAATTAGGCCACCCAGGGTATGAAACAGCAGCCTCCACTGGAAAAGCCCACCCATGCTCTCTGACCCCAAAGCTGGGCCCCACTTCAGTCAAGTGGGTCAGCCCACACAGGGATGTATGTGTGCTCCTCAACTGAATGCATGTTCTGGTTAGGGGCTGGATCTGTGTGTACTGAGCTGGAGGAAATACAGCCTGTGACTTCTGTAGGGTATTTCAAACCAGCTGAGCCCCGGATCCTAAGGCAGAGAAGACAGCAGTCACCACCACAAGGGGGTCAATCAGAGAAGAGTGGGCTTCGCCTGGTTATGGTGCTGGCCCTCAAGCCCAGGGTAGAGGAGCAGTGGTTGGAGGGATTCAGTCTTTTCTTGTCTGGCCTGAGAACAGCTTCAAGAGCAGGGCATTCAGTGTTCCTTGGCCATGTGCCTTCGAGCCTGGGAAATCCAGCCTACCCAGTAGGCTTCAGTTTGGGGCAGAGGCATTAAGGACAGAGATTTATCCCAGCTGGCTTTGCCTCCATGGATGAGACATTAAAGTGGGTGTCTGCTCTGGAGAGGGTAACTGCTCTGGAGAGGGATAGGACTAGGATAAGAGAGGTCAGGGACAGTCAGGAGCTTTCTGGAGCTGCATTACTGCTCTGGGCAGTTTTGGACCAATAAGTTTCCAGAATATGCTTGGGAGAGAAGGCCAGGTCTCTCCAGAACTTCCCCTCTGAGAAGGAAGGGGGGTGAGGTCATCAAAAAGCAGCTCATCAGTGCCTCTTCCAGAGCCAACCCAGTCTCACTCAGCTGGGGTCACCTGTCAAGTCTATATGAATGGAGCTGTATGGTGAAACAGGCTTTCCACAGTCCAGAAAAAACACACCCAGGATCAGAGAGAGAGTTCAGCAGGTAAAGGTGCTCTCTGTCAAAGCTGACAGCCTGAGTTCGATCCCCAGGACCCATAAGGTGGAAGGAAAGCCTACTCTCCTTTAAGTGTCCTCTGATCTCCTTACACATGCCATGGTACACACATACACACACATGAAAATGAAATAAACATAATTAGGGGAAAAAAAGCCCAGATCCTGCTCTAACCTCCACCATTAAAAAACAACAACAACAACAAAAAAAAAAAACCACAACTCTGCTGCAGATGTGAGAACAAACCCAGCACCCAGGACCTTCCCCACGTACCTCAAATACCTGTTGTAACAATACAAATCCAAAGCCACAGTAGAGGCTTTCCTTTATTGGAACATTTCTGATTTGAGAGGGGCAAAGATAACCCTTCGAAGCAGAAAGGCCCTTGCTGCCAAGCCAATGAGCACGGACACTCTTAGACCCACTGATAGGGCAGGCATGAACAGGGCTGTACCATTCTACTCTGGTGGACACCTGGATATCCAGGGAGAGACCCGGGGTGACTTTTCCCTGTGGCATCTTCCAGAGCTTCTTCACGAGGTTGATTCCATTCCACCACGTATTCTTTGGGGGGAAAGGGGGTGCAAGAACCGTCTGTTCCTATTGAAAAACAGCCACAGAGGCTCACAGTGTCTAAGATACAGCAAGTTGCACTCGGATTTTTCTACTGTGCAGTGAGTTTGTTGGAGAGCCAAGACATCAACTTATAATACTTCCAGTTAGAACATATTTCCTAGAAAATCACCATGTTGTAAGTGGAAGAGTGTTCTGTATGTTAGCCTCCATCCAGGACTCTGGGGTGACAACAGCCACATCAGTCCCTACATCCTGACTTGGCACCTCCTGAGCCCTGGTTCTATGTCCCATCCTCCCTCCAACCCAGTTCAGCTCTCCTGGGAGGCTTCTCCCTAAAGCCAGGTCTGTCAGAGTTGAACACCTCAGGGTATGCAATCCTTCTAGGCACATGTTAAGCCAAGACAGACAGACACACAAAGGGGTAGATATAAAGATTTTCACCACACTGTGGTCTCTACGCATGCAAGATTAGAAATAAATATAGATGCCCACCTAAAAGGTACTGACTGCAATTACTTTTATGCCCACACAAGGGAACTAATGACAAGATGCGGAAGATCTGACCTGACAGCTGTTCTTGTGAGGAGACCTGGAGATGTTTCAGCTGACTATAAGATTGATGTGAGCTGATGCCGTCACACAGCTGAGGAGGCCCAGCGCCATGCTGGACAGAAAGCCAGGAGCAAAAATAGCCCTGGTGCAGCTGTCAGATCACAGCAGAAGCCTCTACATCCTGGAGCTAGGCTAGAGGTGGCAGACCTTTCCTCTTTCCCTCGCCAGTCCCTGCAGACATTACTAATCTATCACTGACTCCCTCCTGCTAATCTTGGGTGGGACCTCAGCTGGGTTCCACACAGATTCCCTACATCTGATACTAACTGGCCTCAGAGACAGACACTATGGGTCAGACCCAAATACTGAAAGCTGGGTCAGCTGAGCAAACTAGGCCAAAAGCAGCCCCTCCCAGGGTATATGATCCCTTGTCTCAATCCTAAAGGATGATAAATTGAGGCTGGAATAGATTTCCCCAAAGGTGGAGGAGAATACTATGTCCCATGTAGTTCCAATATGAGAAATGAGGTGGTGAGCACTCTCCCTCTGGAGATATATGAGCTGTGTGCCTCATTCCCAGGAGTAAAAAATACTGTTTGCCTGACAGGAAGTCACACTAGCCCCACAGGGCTAGTCTCAATCTGTAGCCTTTAGTTACATCTCAGGGTCTCCGAGGGCCATGTTCTCAACTGATCTCAAGCCCCACTGTTTTGGAGACCCCTGCCACTTCCTACCTGTACAGCAACTGGGGTGTGTACATGAGTACTGCTTCAGTAAATGGGGGATGAGCTCCCCATGTTCAAGAGGTCCTGGTGGTTGGGCAGGCCTGGTGCCACCCATGAAGAGGTACACACTCTGTCCCAGGACTCCTTTCCTATCTGGGGACTTCAGTCTGACTCAGAAGGCCAGCTTTCCATCCTCTCCAGTCTCAAATGTTCCCGTCTCACAAGAGATGGTCTGTTTTTTTTCCAGACCAAGGGAGGCAGAGGAACCCTAGAGCTCCTGCTGCCTTAGTGCACCCACTGGGCACAGGGAGTCTCTGCTCATTGCCTTTCTGCTTGCACACTGCTTACCTGTTGTATTACATGAGCAGGGACACTGGAGTCTCACGTTCCATTCTAGTGCACTGAGAATAGAGTGGCTGTTGCAGGAGGCTGTTGGCACAGCAGAGTTGACACGTGCCGTCCTGCACAGGGAAGGTTCCACCCACGGAAGAAACACACTTTCTAAAGGCTGGTTACTCTGGTGGGGAGGTGGGAGGGGCCCAGCTGCCCAGGTCAGCCTCATGTCTGGGACCTCTGAGACCTTGCCTATGGGTCAGAGAGAAAATCTGCATCTCTGGACTAAAAAGCTCCAGGGGAGAGGAGACAAAGGATTCTGATTAGGCCCCAGAGGCCAACTAAGATGCCACATCCTGGCTCTGGCCTTGGCTGTAGTTTATGTGAGTCAGGATGAGGATAGAGGCCTTGCCCTTCTGCCTTGGATGTCTCTAATTATAGTCTGTGAAGTCATGAATGACTTTTCTCAAGAAAAACGTTGGTCAGAGGAGGCTCCAAGCGGCAGTGAGGGCTGAGCAGAAGAAGGGAACTGTTGTTTACCACCAGTGCCAACGACAGTGGTGGCGGAAGCGAGCTAAGGTCTAACACACCTAAGAACATTCTAAGCTTCATATATAACTTAGCCCATCTCCCATCCCACAGAGCAAGCCAGTGAGATGAGAGCTCAGGCAGGCTGGCTTGGGCCTAGTGTTGACCCACTTGCACTTGGTGTTTTTTCCTTGAGAGTGCCTGAGGGTCACACAGTCTTATTTGAGATGTAATAACACAGGTCCTAGCCACCCCCCCCCCACACACACTGTCAATTATCTAGAGAGGACTTAGAATATGTAACCCAAAGACAATGTTGTGAAAAGATTCAGTACACTATAATGTCTGGGGAACAAAGAGGAGACTGCATCTTGTGGGGAACCACACCGTCTTCAGTGTAGGTTGTGACTGGGCTAGAGGACCCAAGCTATCTGAGAGGCCCAGCTGTGGTTAAACATCCACATTTAAATGTCTTGGGCTAAATTCTAGGCAGCCTGCACCTGCCAGAGCCAAAAGCCTCCTGACATGTGTGTGCCTCTTGTCGCCCCCCCTTAGGCAGAATGGGAGGCTAAAATAGGTTAGGCCAACCATTCTTAGGTCACACAAGCTCCCATGAAGGCTTCTGTATGGCTCTTAGCTGCTTGGGGGCATTATGTGAGGTTGGTTACCCAAAGAGAACAAACAAGGGACTATCCTGGTCTCTTCCTGGGCTGAGATCCCATGTGTTCCATCACAGCCTCAGATTAGTTGGGTGGGGTTGTTAACACAGACCAGCACAGGGCTTGGGAAGTAAGTGAGGAGACTGTGACCTCTAAGCATAGGTAGGACTAGCATAGCTCAAGAGGGGAGGCTATCACCTTAGGTCTCTACAGGGGACAGGATCTATGGGACAAGTGGTAGGAGCAGAACAGAGGCATTGACTTGGAAACGTTGCTGGAGTGGGGGTGGGGGTGGGGGTGGGGGGCGTGCTCACAGGGTTGGGAACATTAATTAGTCTCCTGAGTGGCTCTTGTCCAGCTCACTGTCTGGGTAGCCCAGAGCAAGCTCAGGCAAACAAACCATCAGGACACACTGCTCTTCATTCTGCAGCTCACAGCAGCTTAAGCTGAGTCAGGACTTTAGTCATTGTAGTCCTTAGCCCTTTCAGTCTGGAATGTTCCCAGGCTGATGTGGCCCCAGGAGCAGAGTGCAAAGACATAAAAGGGTAGTAGGTTAAGGGTGAAAAAGTGGTGGGGGAGGACACTCCTTGGCAGGCCCTCTACCCCATTGGTAAATGGTTCCTGGAGAGGACTGTACACTGCTGGCGATGGCGTTTTATGGACTTGCAGGGAGTCCTTCGTAGGAAGGAGAGTAGAGACCTCTAAGACTGACCCAGCAGAGTTAGGATGAGTGTGATTTGGGAGAGAGATCATGCATGGAGGTGGGAGAGCAGGAGGGGAGGGTGTTGACACATCTAGGTGGATCTGGCAGGGAACAGAGAGCCAATGAGATTAGAGTGTGAGCCCTGTGCTCAAAGCCCTACAGGCAGCCAGGCCTGGAATGTGGGGCTGTGGTGGGGGGGCCACTGAGAACACAAGAGTGAAATGAAGATTTAGGGCCCCAGTCTTCAGGGGGTACATGGGCCCTGACAGCCACTCAACCAACATTATCAGGGCTCCAGCTGGGCAACCAGAAGCACAGCTCTCCAAATAAAAGCTGATGACATGCACTTTTAACAGTGCAGAAACTTTCCCTGCAGGGTGGGATGGAGGTGGTGTGGGGTATCAGGTAGGTTTTTCCTTTTATCCTGTTCTTGTTTGCATTAATGAGGACACAGAAAATCAGAAGACTCAACAACCTGTGGCCCAGGGTGGCAGAAGCCCTCAGAGGTGGGGGATGAGAGCATATTCTGCCCCTTCTACCTGGAGGAGGGCAGTTTATCCTTTTGGCTACTCTCTAACACACCTTTTCTCCTGACCATCTGCTGGCCAACTCTGACCAGTTGGTTGGCCTCCCTGCCACTGACCAGTGGCCACTGCCCTTACTCCTTGGCCTTATCACACAGCCTCTCCTGTAGGCCCTTCAGAGCCTCATTACCTGACCCCCTCCCTGAAACGTCAATGATCCAGTCAAAGCACAGTTCCAACCTTATCTTGCCTTAGTTTCCAACAAAGAGAAATCAGGTATCACCAGACCCAGAAGGCTTACAAGACCCAGCCATGCCTCCTGCCCCCCTCCACTGTACCAAAAGGGCCACCATGCTCAGCTTAATCCCACTGAGTCTCCTGGCTGTTGGTCTATAGTCCAGCTCCCCCCCCCAGGACCTTTTTATATACTATTTGCATGGCAGCTGCAGGCCCTGGTGGGATGAGAAGGAATGGGAGTTGGAGGTATCTGTGGAAGACTGGCCAAGAAAAAGAATGAGAGACTGGGTGGGAGCCAAGGGTGCTGCACTTCAGGCAGGGCAATGGTTCTGATGTTGGCATAGGGGACAGAGGCAGGAGCAGAGTTCTAGAAGGAGCTGCCAGACGGAGGGCTCTGGGCAGGGCTGGGCTCTCTGAGGCCAGCCAGCTGCCCACCCCTCCATAAGCCTTAATCTCTGCCCTGGGTAGTTCAGGATTACTCTAGCCCATGCCTGCTATAGAGAGTGGGGTCTTCTGTGGCCACAGGTGTCCTGGGCACTTGAGATACCTTGGGGCTACCCTAGCACAACCCAACCACCACCTTCATTGGGATGCTGGCCTGGTTCCAGCTTTACTGCCTTGCTGACTTGTTACTGGTCCCAGCTAGAGAGATACATGCTGCAACCGCACTTCAGCCCACAGCCTGTGGCATTCTCTGACTGCCCTCACCCAGACGGCCAGAAGCCACCTTTATGTATGTAGAAAAATATGGGTCTCCAAACAATGGGCTTTTCAGAGCAGCAGCTATTTTTAGAGCTCTGCTTACTGAACTAACACTCAGCATTTCCCCAACTTGTCAGCTGCCGCACAGAGCCAGGCAGGCGGCAGGAGGAGCAGAGGTCGGGAGCTGGGGGCTTCTTGAACCATTAGGGGGCCACTCTGGTGTGCAGAGATGGATGTCAGTTTGGGGCTGCCCCAGGCTAACAGGAGGCATGGTTAGCAGCCTGCCCATGTGCCCCATCCAGCTCAGCATGGCACCTGCCCTCCCAACAACTGTTCCTTTATTCAGCGTGCTCTGGGTTGGAGTTGTACAGCCAGGACTGAACACCAGCTTTTTCTGAGGCTCATTTTCCCTTTCTCACATGTGGCTACGATGCCCCTCTGTGATAACACAGAGGAGTTGGTAAGAGTGCCTGGGAGCCCAGAGGGCAGGCTGAGCAAAGCTGTTTCCTCAGTGTCCTGGGCAGCTGACCTCACATAAGCCTGTTCATCAGTCCATCACCACAGGAAAGGAAGAAAGGGCTCCGTGTCCCTTGACCCAGACCCTGCAGCCAGGCCCTCACAGTGTCCTGTCAACAACATGTTCTAGAAGGCCAGTCATCCTTCCGGCCTCCAAGCCAGCCCTCCCTCCCACTGTAGGCAGGAGTGGGTGCTTGGGGTGTTGGGGGGAGGTGGAGTACACTGCCCCCTGGCTCTGTTGGAGTGGTTTGCTCCTAAAGAACTCCAAGGATCAACCTAGGCTTTGAGCCAGCCCCAGACATTGAAACCAACCAACCTTGTCCATCCGCAATCTCAGAGACTCCCATCAAAAGGAACATAAGGGTCCTGGCTATGCACAAACAGTCCTTAGCCCAGGGCCAGAGAGAAGGCCTGGTACCCATGGGAACAGTACAGGTATCTCAGGAACATAGCCCTGAGCACACCCTCAGCAGCATGCAGGAGTAAGGGAAGTAAAGGGTACAGATACCTACAATTACCACCACTTGGGATCTCCTTAGCCCTCTCCCTATGCAGGCATCCGCTTAGGGGGCAGAGGTATCCATTTGCTCACAAAATGACCCCAGTCCCCAAGTAGGACTGGGCACAGCAGGTGACATGGGTGAATGGTGCTGATAGTGAAGGACCTGAGTAAGCAGGACCAGCTTTTCTGACCTAGAGCCCAGTGAATAGGCAGTGCCAATGCCACAATGAGGTCAAAAAAGATATAAGGACATGGTCTGGTGTATTCCCCCATCCCTCTATCCCCTGCCTCATGGGTGGGAGGCCTACAGCAGGGAGGCTTGCTAGTCACAGACTAGGAAGCTGCATTGTAGAAATGCCACAGACTCCACATACGCAAAACCCATCACATCATAGCACAGTTCCTGAGCCTCAAGTCTCCAAGAACAGAGGACAATGCAGACACACCTTCTAGGACACTCTGGGCTCAGCTTCAGGGCCCCTGAATCTGCCCTGAACCACTTCTTACAAACCCAGGATGCCTCTAAGAGCTGTGCCCTATCAGACCAGACAAATGCAGTAGGAGCAGAGTTCCTGACACAAGCTGGCAACACACACCCTCACTTAGGAAGATAGCCAGCTGGCAAAAGGGACAGGCGGCTGGGGTAGGGGTGGGGACAGAAGCAAACACCCTGCAATCAAGCCCAGCCAGGCCTCAGTTTGGCAAGGTGTCATTCACACAGTCACCACTATCATTCTGCAGAAAGCTCCATCATGTCTGAGGATGCTGTCCAGCATCCCAGGACCAGAGTACCAAACAGGGCACAGGCCTAAAACCAAGAGGAAGGTCTCCTGTGACTAAACCTAGAATGGGAAGCCTTTTCAGAAACTCCAGACCAAGGCCAGGGTAAGGCCCATCTACCTGGCTGGGAGACTAGGCAGTCCCTGGTCATAGGAAGCCTCTGAGGGCACAGGGCTCTCAGAAAGTTACTCCAGCACAGATTGTCAGCATGTCGTGTGGTTCCCCACAATGTTTTGTCCTAAAAATTAGAATAAACTGGGCATGGTGCTACATGCCCATATCTCCTGCAACTGGGAGTCTGAAGCAGCAGGATCACAAATTTGAGGCCAACCAGAGCCACAACAGTGAGCTCCTATCTCAAAACAAACAAACAATGGATGAACCAAGGAATAAACAAAGGAAACAAAGAGTAAGCCCAAGCCATTTTAACATCTATCGATCAGATACAAAAATTCTGAATTCTGAGAGGACACAACAGCTAAGAACCCCGCCACTCTGGGCCTACAACCCAGGAGTGGAAGCCACAGTCAGCTCTAGAGTGCTTGCATTATATACCAGTCCGTCACTGATCTCATCACCTGCCCACACCTGGCCTTCTGCTCTTTTCACACTCCCTTCCTGTCTGTGGAGATCTGTGTAAGGCTGAAATTCAAGGCCCACCTGTCATTCCCAAGAAGCCTAATTTAGAAAGCAGAATCCCCAAGACAAGGCTCAAAAACATCAGAGCTCTGCAGGGATGTTGGGAAGCTGCGGCCCCACTCTGTGGGTTTTATCACACCCCACAAAGGCAGCCTCATTACACTGACCACAACCCACCATCCATGGTAGGTCACGTGAGCCACCAAGCCTCTGTACCAGGCAGTCTTATGTCTGAGACTCAAAGAATCAGGACACAGTTTATTTCAAACTGACAGGGTGGCCTGCCCTGCCCATCAAGAATGTCAGTCCATGTTTGGGACATCTCAAGGCTCCAGAGGTATCCAGGGCTGAGCAGGTGAAATGCTGCATGACCTGAGGCGAGGGACCACACCTCTCGGGGCTCACACTGGCTAGTGCCCCTGACCACTAACCGCTGGGAACATGAGGTCAAGCAAAGACAAGCCTTGCCAACAATAGCTCCCACATTGGGCTGTCCTGTCCTGTGCCACTGACTAGAGAAGGGCTCAATCCCAGGGTTCTGTTCCACTTGTCCAGGGAAGAAAGGGGACAGGAAGAATGCTCCCATACTACCACCCAGCTGAGCCCTTGATGGCTCCGGAGCCAGACACATCTTGAAAAATTTGGGACATCTCTGTTCACTCCAAGTCACTCCCTGCTGGATCCAGGAGCAAAGTTCTCCACAGTTGCCACCGTGTTCTTATCTAGCCTCCCCTTTTCTCCTCCCTTTTTGCTTTCATGGACCACTCCCTGCAGCCCGCCCTCAGCCAGCCTACCCCAGCTAGCAGGGCGGCTCTTGTTGGTTTTGAATGCACAAAGATGACCAGAAGCTTCCGACCCCCGGGCTTGCTCGGAAAGATTTTTCAGAATACACATACACACACAGAGCCAAAAATCTTCCCGGCTGAGCCAAATTAAATACAGAGTCCTCTAGTTATTTCCATACGCGCAAAATGGACTTAAATAAAGCAGCTCTCTGTGGCAGGCTCCAGCAGACAGGGCCAGGCTGGGCCCCAGGGACTCCCCGGGAGAGCTGGGGGAGGCACATACTGGTGGGGGGGGGGGGACAGCCCTGGTGAGTATGGGCTGTGCCAGGGAGAAAGTGGCCTGTGTAACAGGCAGCCTCTCAGCCCACCCTGCCGCCAGGGCTGCAGCTCCCAGAGGCCCCAAGTACATGGCAGAAAGCACAGCAAACTGCTCCTGCCCCGCCTGACACATGGGCAGCCCACCATACTTAGCATTGCATCTAAGGGATCCTGTATCACAACTGAAGACCCAAAACTGCCACGCACTGACCACCCAGCACTTACAGTGAGGAGCACCTAGGTATTGCAAATGACAAATTTCTGAAGAAGTACCACATTGTCTTCCTTCCCGTTGTTTTGTGGAGGAAAAAAAAACAAGGCCCAGAGAAGTGAAAACTTAACCAATGCCATAGGCCTCACAGAAGAAAGGAGACTATGCCAACTGGGGCGTGGATGACCCCAAAGGCTGGGCTGCTCCCTGCTCCCTGCCTATGTTACCTGGGGTCAGCCCACTACTTCTAGTCACTCACGGCACAGCAGCCAGCAGGGTCTTACTGTGCTTTCGGTTTCCTGAGACCCTCATCTGCCCCATAAGCCAAAGGCAGATGGCACCACCCCTGACTCCCTACATCACTGGCACACAAGGCCCTTTCCCAGTGACTGCATACACTCAGGAAGGCATTGTGGCCACAGGCCAGGGACTAGGCCTCTCTGAGCCTATACTTCTTAGCCATAAAGTGGTAATACCAGCAGGGAGGAGTAGTTGCACACACCTTTAATCCCAGCATTTGGGAGGCAGAGGGGGGTGGATTTCTGTGAATTTGAGGACAGCCTGGCCTACACAGTGAGTTCCAAGACTGCCAGAGCTATGTAGTAAGACCCTGTCTCCAAGACAAAACAAAACAAGGTGAGACTACAACTGACCACACAGGGCCAAACAATGACACACCCACAATCCTTGACTGGGGCCTGCAGGCCTGGAAGTGCTTCTGGGAGTCTTATCCCTGCATCTCACCCTGGCAGCAGGTGAGAGGTGATGAACCTGTGCCAGGAGGAGGCTCAGGCAGGAGAGAACCCCACAGAATCAGTAGCATCTACACCCAGGGCGGGAGTGGAGTCTGGCCTAAGTATGTTCCCTGCACCAAGACAGAACCAGAGGCAATCTGGGCCTTTCCTGACCAAACTTAGTAGAGTCCTGCCCCCCATCCACCATGTGCCAAGAACTGTGGTAGGATCCAGGGTTAGTCGTAAGATATTCATAATAATGACAGCAACTAACATCTAGAACACCTACTGTGTGTCAGTCTCATTACTGGGGACCTACTATGTAGTAGGTTTCAAACCCAGCACTGAGGACTGGCCAGCTCCAAAGAGTGCAGGCCCAAGGTGGTGTCAAGGGAGCCTTAGTGGGCCAGACTCAGACAGGGAGGAGTGCAACAGAAAACTTCGCCAGGACTTGGACTGTAGGTAATCACCAGACCCCTAGGGAGAGGTGTGATGTTAGTTGCTCAAGTTAGGCCTGGACTGAGGTAGAATCAGAAATCCTGGTTAAAGGAGAAAGGGGCGGACAAAAAGGCTAGGGACCCTGACACTGAAAGACAGTGTGTCAAAGGAAACAACAGGCTGACCAAGAGGAGGGAGGCAAGGGCCACAGCCTGACTCATAGCAGGCTACACTACTCAACTGAGAACCAAAGTGAATAGACCTCATGGGAGAGGCCAAGAGTCCATTTTCTTGGCTTTACTCTCAGGGGGTACTGGAGTGACAGAAACATGTCTTATACACAATCGATGAGGGAGCCACAGGCACAGCCTCTTCCACACACCAGGCCTCCCTAAGCTGGCCCAAGCCCAAGGTTCTTGGAATGAATCCAGCATGGTCAGGGGCTGTGCAAGGAACCCACCCCAGGAAGAGCCTATCTCCAAGGCCAGGATACAGCTGACCATGAGACAAGTCCCAGATTTAAAAAACCAGAGAAATCTGCTTCAAAATAATAGATGGAAGTAAGATGAACTGCCCATGGAAATCATTGATACTGTTCTGTACACATCTGAAACTTTCTAAAACAGGGGCAAGAGAGAATGTTCAACAGTTAAGAACACTTGCTGTTCTTGTAGAGGAAAAGGATTTGATTCCCAGCATCCACAAAACCCAAGGAACCCTCTTCTGGGCCACTGGGGTACCACACATATAGTGCACATACATACATGCAGGCAAGCACTCATATATGTAAAAAATAAATCTTTTTTAAAATGAAAGAAATTTTCAACAGTAAAGGCTTAATAACTAAGACTTGCTATCTACATCAAAGTCTATTACCCTCTGAGGTCATTTTGTCTTAAAACAGAACAAACTCAAAGTGCATACACTTAAGCCCCGCCCGAACAGTCAGGGTCAGAGGGGCCCTAAACTGGCTAGTGCAGCTGCAGAGCCTGCTTCCAGTAGCAAAGAGCCATTCCTCATTCCCAATCCCACCAGAACTCACAGATTGGGGACCTACTGGGAAATCACACCAGGGCCAAATACGATGGCTGGGTTCAAGCAAGTTAGTAGGAACCACTGACTCCCACCCTGGCGTTCATTCACCCATACCTCCTGTCATGGTGAATAGAGAGCTGACCCTATACTGTCTTGAAATCCATTGGACAATTTTGAGAAAGAACAGATAGCTTCCCAAGGCTAGCAAATGGGTCCAGAGAGGCAAGACTGCTGGACACCCAAGGTTCCTCTGTCCTCTCCAAAATGGCAGTGCACCCTATCACCCATTCCATGGGGGTACTTAGAAGCCCCACACTATCAATGGGGGGCTGGGTAGGCCCACAAGGATCCTATAGGCTCTGGTCTCTCTATAGCTGCTACCTCCACCCTTCTGACTATCTTCACTCAGAGTTCTAAGCCTGTGTGTTGCATCCCCACAATGCCAGGGCAGGGCCAGAGGCACTTTCACCAACCAAAAAGCCTTGCCTGTACACAGCAAAGCTCAGTACTTCTGTCTACCCTCAGTTTTCTTGCCTGTAAAATAGAATGATGGCAGCAATTCCACAGTGTTCATGGGCAGTTCCAATAAGTGTGTGTGAAACTCAAAGACCCTGGAGTGCAGCTTCTGTTGTTCTTACTCTGTTGCCTGGCTACATCCCAGTCTCAAGCCTGCGCTAACATCAGACCCACTAAAAGTTGTCGGGGCTTTGCCTAAACCCAGAACCCTCTTTCTTTCCTGTTGTCATGGACTGGGCACCTGTTGTGTGAGATACCCATGTTGCCTCTCTCTGCACAGTCCCCACTGACAGATAAGGCAGCAGGAGCTCAGAGCCATGACCACTTGCAGCAAAACATCTAGAATGGGGCAGATCCGGGATTCTGGCCAGGTTCCTCTAACTCTCATTGCCATCCTCTAGCCACTGACATTGTTTCCAGTCTGGGGTGGTGGTGGTGTGGTATGGAGCCCCCGCCCCCTGCCAAGACTGAAGTCAAGTCCCGAACTTGGGCCTCAGGTGCCAGAAACAGCATAGACAGGACCACAACCACCAGAGTAGCCCAAAGCTCCACCCAACATAGCCACCCATCTAGCCCACGGCCCTACAGCCCTACTCCATCTGCCTCTAAGCTGGGCACTCTCCTCACTGTCTGCCATGCCCGGGATCCCTGGTTTTAGGACTCTGCCTCATAAAGCATGCAGGCCAAGCCTCCCTCTCTCCACTGGATGGCAAGCTACCTTGCTGGGCCCTCTTTCCAAACTGTGGGTAAAGCAATTCCCTTCATCTCTACATGCTTCTTAGCATCTGTTCTGACAGTGCCTCAAGCACACGGGTTTGTGGGCCGTCAGCACTTCCTCCGGCTCTGCCCTGTTCCTGCTCTGCCTTATCAAATGCATGACAATTCTTGGCCCCATCACTCGTATGCCTGACTCCCTCCTTTTAAACCTAGTTTTCTCTGTGGCCAGAAAATAAAGTTAACAGCTCCTGTCCAGAAAGACATTTCCCCTGAGTAAGCAATGTGGTCCCATCCTAGTGTTGGGGAGCCACACCAACCTGAATATTCAGTGCCACCATCTGCCACCACTGGTTTCTATGCACCTCTAGAGTGCCACATGAATCAGTGCCTCCTTGTCCTCAGAGCTACTCCACAGCCACGTGCTATCAACTATACTTCATAAATGGGGAAACTGAGGTACAGAAAGGCTATGGGATGTGATTAGATCACAGAGACAGTGGGGAGCAGAGCTGAGACTGCAAGTCAGGGCACAGGTGGTCCAGTAACAAGTCTGCTCCCAACAAATGGGCTAAAAAGCATCCTCATCTACAGGTGACCACAAGGGTCACAGAGGTGGAACAGAAGCCAGAAAGGGGGAAATCAACAGCCAGTGGGGGCCAGGCCTTTCCGAGTGGTCTCCTCTTAAGGGAGGGGTGACCCTTCAAAGCTTATTGATAAACACAACAATAAAACCTACCAGAATAATGGCAACCATAGCCACCACTGTCTAACAAGCGCTTAGTGGGACTACAAGTTCTGGTCCAAATACTCTCCCTGCCCAAACCACTCAGCCTCCAGTCAACTGAGAAACAAAAGTACTAGACACTTCTAACTTTTAAAGCAAGCAGGTTTCTGGGAGAATGTATTCAGGTTGCTGACAGACTCCAACACAGCCTGGGCAGCAGGCAATCTGGGGGAACCATTTCTGTTCCAGTGCATGAGAGGCTGCTTCCAGCTGGGGCCTCTTCCAAATCTTCCAGTTTATTAACCATCCTCCTCCCCTCCAGGGGATTAAGTTCACTCCCACAGCCATCTGTCCTTTCATGTCAGAAGCCATGGGTTTCCTCACCATGTGGAAGCCTGCCGTATCTGGATTGGTCCCTTAGTGAATCATGGGACAGTTTTTGTCCCCGAGCCCCCAGACCATGCATAGCTGGAGCTGGGAATGCACACAGGATCAAAGTGTAAAAAAAAATAAGAATAAAGAGTGCTACCCACATAGCCCCTGTAGAGTCCAGAAAAGTGGTTCTTGTGGTCTGTGGGGAAAGAGACAAGACGTCAGGAAAGCCTGGCACATTGTCACAGACCAGGGTATAGGCTGGGGCACTTGGGAAAATTTTGGGAATCCAGACACCAAGGGATACCAGATCTATTTACACTAGTGACATTTTGCCAGACATGAATTAATCCCAGAGGAAACAGATCCTGGCTGTGGTGCACACAGGCCCTGAAGTCAGGCAGACAGGGTGCAAATCCCAGCTCAGCCTTCTCTGGCTGGGAACTCTGCACCTCTGTACATCTGAAATGAGGCACAGAAGCCTGTATTCCTAAATGAAGAAACACAAACATACACACCACGGCTATGCACAGCCATGTGGCTGTTACTGAGGTGACCTTTGAACAGAAAGGAAAAGTAAATGCAGTGAGTCTCCCAGATTTGAAAGCATGGAAGAAATCTCATGACAGCTCCAGAGTGCCTTCAGTTCAAACTCAACTGCCACTGTGGTGAGAGACCTCACACCAAGAGAGTAAAATGTGAAGGACGCCACTTCCATGATGAGCAGAGAGACTGGAACACAGACAATAAACTCTAAGCAAGTGGCCTCAGAGAGTGTTCCCATGTAGGGTCCCCAAACCAGACTTTAGCCTACAACAAGAAGAGAAGATGGGAGGGACCATTTTCATCCAACATTCCTGTCACAGAAGGGAAAAACTGGACAGTGACAGTAGCAACCACTCACTGGGCTCTGGGCAGAGCTGCTCATCTCACCTCCATCCCCACTCACATTTATAGTCTCATTTCATGGGTGAGACAACCAAGGCTCAGAGAGGGGAGGCAACATACCCAATACTGCTCAGCTGGAAGGGCCAAAGTCAAGACTCTTTGACATACAGAGTAACCTTGGTTCCTCTATCAGCTCAAGTCCTGGCCAAGGAGGTGCTCAGTAGATGTCAGGAGAATGAAAGAACACAGGCAAGCCCAGGGCTGAGTACCCCTTCAGTCAACTCTTCCAGGTTAGGAGAAATTGTCATGCCTATTTATGCTTGCATTCCCGGATGCAATGATCAATCTGACCACGAGTCAGGTGCAGTGCTAGGTATGCGCACATGCCATGGACCATCACTCGGTAAGGGTACCGCCACGGAAGCCAGAGTTGGAACAGGCCCAGCTGGCACTGTGCCATATTTCCCCCATAATTGCCATCAATTTTCTCTCTGCAGCAGCTCCCGCAGTGGATCAGCCAGATCCTCTAAGGCCACAGCAAATTAATTCTTCAAGAGTCTTAATGGCCTTTAAAGTCATTAGAATCTGCTTTTGAGGACTCAGGGTAAATCACACTCCACAGCCTTGAGCCTCCTCTCCCCAGACAAACACACCTCCACAGGGAACCTCACCCAGGCCTCCAGCCATGGCCCAGTCCCAGCCCACTAGAGCCTGGTGGTTGCCTTGCCTCTGTGCTTACTGGGCGGATATTTCACACGTCATCATCATTCAAAGGAAATTTACAAAAGAGGAAGGAAGACAACACAGTGGGTCACTGGCAGCTGGGAAGTATACAGTGCTGACTTGGACAAACCGGACAGCAGCATGGAGGTTGCAGGACTGGCTAGCCAGGGAAGGCCACCCATACCTGCAAAGCCCCTGCCAGGCACTACTTTCATATCCTATCATTAAAGGGGAAACTGAAACCCAGGGGGCTATGGTAACTTGCATAAACTCACAAAGTAGGCTGTGATTTGAAAGCACTGTCTACCCTGTGCCATCTTCCTGCTGCCTGAGCTGCTCTGGACTCCTGATACTTCAGCACACCAGGGTTCCATGTCTGCAGAACATAGCCAGGGAAATGCATGCACAACACCCCCCCCCCACACACACACAACTCCTGTCCAATCCCTTCCACAAACACCCATCTGCCCAGTCATCAGGCTATTCAACCATGCAGCTGTCAGTCCTGTCCATGTTTTAAGCCAAAGCTGTGTAAATATTAGCACAACTAGTTCATAGTCCGACTTCCTTGAATGAAAGCCTGAAGTCCTGATAGGGGACTCTAGGGACCTACCCTCTATCATAATATCTGGGCCTAAGCCCCTTGAGCTGTTGTGGTACAGGTATGGGGTATGGCCACTGGGCTCTCAAGTCTTTGCTTGTGCTCTTTTAGAAAACAAAGGTCAAGCAAGACTCCTGTGTTGCTGTGATGTGGGAAAACAGTGAAGCATCAGGTGGGCCATGCTATTCCAGAAGCCTATGCATGCAGGATAGTGTGCCAGCCTGAGAGTGACCTGAGGCACTGAGACTGCAGTTTTTTTAAGACGCTGGAACATGCTGGCTCCTATCTGAGTTTAGGGAGCAGGAGATGGCCAGATGAAAGGACTGTAAGTAAGATACAAGAAGGTCCAGGAAGGCTCTCTAGCCAAAGGAGCACCTGGCTCAGCCTCCGCAGCACCAATGAGTCTCTCCCAGCCCTCCAAGGTTTCCTTAGAAATCGCATGAGGTAGGGGATGCCCATCTGCTCTGTGGCTTATGGGCTGCATCTGAGCAGGGCTCCTTGCTCTCCAGGACACCTGGCCCCACTGTGGCTGTAGAGCAGCTGTCAACAAGCAATCCAGATCCAAGATCTAGGCAGGACCCCTGGCAGCTGGAAGACTGCCATCAGAGATGCAGAGAGACTTCTGCTGATGGATGTGGGACAGAACTACAACAGAGGCAGCCATGGACATACCAGCTAAAGTGGTGACACTGTGGGATTCTAATGAAGGAGAGGAAACCCCCCCCCACACACACACACCCTTTCAGCTCTAGGGGAGAAGAGGTAGGGTCAGAAACTGCTGACCCATTTCCCGTGGTCATGTTGTGAACATGGTCACCCCTAGACTGCTGGCCACATTGGGACTAAAAACACAACTCTGAGCTATGTTCACTGCTGTACCCTTGGTTCCCAGGCTAGAGGCTGGTGGTCTACACACACTAGGCATTCAATAAACCACAGAATCTTAGTACTGATGAGACTAAAGGCCCAGACTCCTTTTGCTCTCTTGCAATATGAGGATGCTGGAACAATAGGACAGGAATTCAAACACTGGATGGGACAGCTGAGGAAATGTCCAGGGTCTTGACCACCTGTGGGGTCTGATTGTGACCCCCCCAATCCCAGACGAAGCCCACAGTTCTAGACAGATGGCCATGCAGCTGCAGCTCGTCTTGCCTCGGCTTCAGATGCTAGAAGTACTGGGTCTTAGGAAATGCCACCCCCCTCCCACAGCCCCACATGAAGCTTCAGGCCAGAACCCCACACTTGGGGTGGGGACAAAGTACTGCAAAACACACTCATGTTTTCATTGCAACTGCCAGGCAGGCCTTGGGAAATTTTGAAATGAAAGATTAAAGGGCCGAGGTGGGCTTCTCCCAGAGAGGCCCAGTCCACTAGTCAACAAATCCCCTCAGCCCCACACCCCTGCTCACGGAAGGGCCTGCAGACAGCTCGGGGGCAGCTGTGCTGCCAAGCAGGAGGAAATCAATATTCCTAGCACATACACACAGTCTCTCCCTTCATAAACACAGGCATAGGGTACTCAGTCTCACATAGACCCCTAAAACCAAGAGCAGCCAGCTTCTCTGAACCATCAGACTCCTTTCTGAACCATACACAAGCTTCACTCCAGCAGGTAAACAACACCCACAGTCCAGCCAGCAACCCTACTCACATCTGTACTTGGTCAAAAACAGCAGTCACACAAACTCCAGGCACCCCAGCACCCGCCCAGGTGGCCTGCCAGGTGTGCAGTATCTAAACACACACACACACACACACACACACACACACACACACACACACACACACACACACACAAAGAGAGAGAGAGAGAGAGAGAGAGAGACAGAGACAGAGACAGAGAAAGAACAACACATCCTTGCTGGAGTCTCCCCGACACAGTGGATACATACATGCAGACAGACCCAGGGTCTCCAACAATCAGACTTGTAGGAGAGACCCCTGGCAGCCTGTGCACTGAAATCAGATACAAGGCACAGGCAGAGCTGGGTACCTTCTCTGACACAAACTACAGGCCTTTTGCTGTCTCGCCCTTCACACACGCACCGAATCTAGTTTCCCACTCATTCCCACAGAACTCCTATGCCCACAACCCACTTCTGTCCTTACACACCCTCGCTAACAGAGACCGGCTCCCGGCAGGCAGGCCGGGCGCTCTGCCCTGACAGTCACACCCATCCCCGCAGCCCCCCTCTAGCACATAGGATCCCCACAACGGACGACCCAGCCCCTACCGGGGCCCATCTCCCTTCGCCGGCCTCTGCTCTTGCCCGGCTGGCCTTACCCGCTGTCAAGCTCCAGTTCCAGCAGGGACTGGGTCCTCTCTGAGTTGCAGTGCAGGCACCACATGACGGTCGCCGCGGGAGCGGCCCGGGCCAGCGCCCGGGGACCCAGGCCGAACCGCGCGCCAGCGACTCCCCCCCGCGGCCGCTGGACCCCGGACCCGATCCCCGACCACTCGTCCGTTCGCCACGGACCCTCGCCGGTCCCTCCGGCTTTCGCCCGTGGGTTCACACAGCTCTAAGTGCCGGAGTCCAAACGCCGGCCCTGCGCGACCCTCCCGCCGCTGCCTGCCTGTCGTAACGCAAGTCCGGCCGGAGGAATGTGGTCGGGGGCGGGGCCACATGGCGGGGGGTGGGGTCTTCTGGGGGCGTGGCCAGAGCCGTGAGTTCCGGGAGGAGCGCAGATTCTGCTCTTGGCTTGCTGCACCGGGTGCAAGCCCTTCTTCACGTGTAAGCACAACAGGTAGAACGCACCAAAAACCTCAATCTGCGCCAATCCTGACTGGCTTCGGAGTACAAAACTTTGCATCCCCAAACAGAGGAGGAGCAACAAGTGGTTCCAGGGCTCTGACGCGCCTGTCCCAGATCTCGTGGAAAGAGATTTATTTCTCGCCAAACGGACCCACACACCCTTTGCGGCGAGTGACGCGCTAGAAGCAACAATGATCAGCATCGTAGAGGGCTTTACTGGTACCCAGTCCAGTGGGCAACATTGTGAAGTGGGCGGGGTTACTTCGGGCCCCATTTACTGAGGAGGAGACTGAAGCTGGGCCCTTCCTCACCCTCTCCCCACCCATCTACAAGCTCTCATAGCTTGCTGATCCCCACGTGTATACTGTTTATTACACAGAAGGCAGGCAAGGTGCCCAGTACCAACACTGGTAGAATGCCCACATATACATGGACAGAACAGGAAGATACACACAAACCAAACACCCACCCTGAACACCCCACCAGCAAGACCATTTCCTGAGGGGAGTGGGAAGGCTGCAAGGAGCCACTAATGTGGGGGCATCTTGTACACACTGGCAATGTTAAAAACACCCAGGCTGTGTGTGGTGACTCGTGTCTGTGTAATCCCAAAACCCAGGAGATTGAATCAGGAGGCTCCTGAGTTCAAGACCAGCCTGGGCTGTGCGGTGAGACCTAGATCAAAATAGAGATCTTAGATGGGGAAGAAACATTTGCATATCAGATCTGATAATACTCTAGTTTTTGTCTCCCATAAAGAATTCTTGCTCATCAGTAAGAAGGCTGATTTTCAGCAATCGGAAAAGGATGGAAATGAACATTTTGCCAAGCATATATAACCAAGGATCAGTGAGAACACTTAAAGATGCCTGGGACCAGTGGCCACTGGGGAGGTATGGGTAAAAGTGTGAAGTAATGCCACTCCTCATTCACTTCAGAGCTACAAAAGCTCCCATACACAGACACTGTGGCCACATCTAGCATCCGCTTAGCTAGGGTGAGGTAGGGAGGTGGCAGTAGACAGGACTGCAATAGCTACTTGTTGGGGGCCAGAAGAAAACCCCCAACTCTGACCCAGCTGTCCTCTAAAAATAGGTGATGCTAAATACAATCAAAAGGATCCTCAGGCCCAGTTTCAGGAACCCTGGGGAAGCAGGCTCCAGCCTCCCTATCTACGTCCACCAGGAATTCCAGGCACTCCTCCCAGCCCAGGTCCAGGGCACACAGCTGGCCAGGCTGAGTTTTAGATGGGGTGAGCTTTCCCATGAGCAAGTGGTGTGGTGGTGTGATAAGTCCCTGCAAACCAAAAGCCTCTATCTTTTGACTTCATCCTCCTGAACATGGTGTGTCTCCATCTTGCTCCAGTGCCTGGCAGATTCATAACAAATGTCTGAATAGGTACAAGGAAAGCCCTGGTGGGGAGACATGGCAAATGCTGATTTTTCTGCAGAAATGTCTAGCCCAGACAGAAATCAGTTGTTACTCCTACCATTCTGGCAAATTTCGTAGCCCCCAGAGTCTCAATTTCTTTTTTTTCTTTGTAATTTATTTATTCTTATTTTATACACATTGGTGTTTTGCCTACATGTATGTCTGTGTGACAGTGTCAGATCTTAGAGTTATAGACAGTTGTTAGCTGCCATGTGGGTGCTGAGAATTGAACTGGGGTCCTCTGAACAAGTCAGTGCTCTTAACCACTGAGCCATCTCTCCAGCCCCCTCAATTTCTTCAAAGTGTTAGCTCATCAGAAATCTCTACCCCAGCAGATTCAATATCCTGTTTAAATGTACCTAGCATTCAGAAGCATGCACTCTGTCCCCATCTTCCCAGGCCTCAATGAGGAGATACTATAGTAACAAGTATAGCCTAATATGGTGTTACTGCCCCTTGAAAGGTCACAATGATGGGGGCATTTTGGATTAGGCCTTGAGGGATAATAGGAGCTTCTCTAGGGGATGGATGCATGAAGCAACAACATCATAAGAATGTTTAGTTCCACAGTTGGGGCCTGGGTTTTAGTCCTGAGCTGATTGCTTTGGCCTGTTTTAGATACCATAATCCCGACATATTACCATCCTCTTGGCTTTTGACAGTCTCCCTGCTCTCCGTGGCCAGACATGTGACATCCCAAGCTGTCAGGGTGAAGCCCAGCTCCTCCCTACATCTGGCTGAGCCTCATGTGGCCTGGCTATAGGCCATCTCTCCAGTACTGCCCCCACTCCCTCCCTCCTGTCCGCCTTGCCAACAGTAAGCAATAGTAAGCTTCTTACTGCTAAGCTTTTCTCAGTCCTCCTAACCACCACCCCCCCATTCTGCCTAGTTCAGGACTGAGACTTTGGGGTTCAAATTCCACGTCTCTTCTCCCAGACAGACATCAGACTAGTCCCTCGTCCAAGTCAGAACCTCCCCCTTTTACTCCAGTTTCTCTACTGAGCCTCCCTCCTTATGTGAGTAAGCTATGACAAAATGCTAGGAAGGGCTGGCCCTATTCTTCCTGCAGCCACCCTATGACTACTCTGAGGAGCCTAGGTCTCCAGGGACCCAGCAGCTACATATATCAAAAGATTTGGCTGAGACCTAGATCCAGCCTGCTGTCTGTCTTTGTCTTAATAAAGTTTTATTAGAAGGGAGCCATGTTCATTCACTCAGGTCTTGCATAACCAGCTAAATAGTTGCAAGGGAGACATGTGACCTGCAAAGTTATCCAGCCCTTCCCAAAAGGATCCCAAATCCCCACCAGGAGACTCATACTGGCCCCAGCCACTTGGTGAAATCTGTTCACCCAAACAGACCTTGTGCTTAGGATGGAACTTCCAAAGCAGGATGCAAATACTGCAATGAAATCAACAGACTAGGTCAGGTAGTTTGTATACGTGAGAGCCTAATCTTAATTCTCAGAAATGAATCCTGCTATACTGCCTGACCCATCAATGGAAGCTCACACTAAACAGACAGTGGCCATGGCATTGCAAATGCTCTGGCTGCAGTGGCAGTGCCAGAGGTTGCAAGGGGGAGTGTGGGCATTGCAAGATATATGTAGCATTATAGGATGAGCATGCTTCCACAGGACTGCAGTCACATGACACTGAGACTGTGCTCTACTTTCTGCTCTGGTGGGGATGAACCCAGGGCTTGGGGCATGCTAGGTAAGCACTTCACCACTGCACCATACCACAGCCCTCCCAGCCCATTGTTTACAAAAGACACAAGGAAGAGGTACCAATGGCTGTCATGAGAAGGGGACATAGGAATCACAGAGAGTCCTTGGCCCCTGTACCTAAAGCCTGGCTGGGGCAGTGGTGGGAATGAGGAAGAGCCTTACAGTGTCTGACCTCTGATAGTTTTCAGAAACATTAATATTTATTTTTTAAAAAATTTTTAGGGGTGTGTGTGTGTGTGTGTGTGTGTGTGTGTGTGTGTGTGTGTGTAGATATGTACACATGACTGCAGGTGTCCTTAGAGACCAGGAGAGGGCACTGGATACCCTGGAGTTAGAAATACATGTAAGCTATGATCTACCTGATGTGGGTACTGGGAGCAGAACTCCAGTCCTCTACAAGAACAATACAGGCTCTTAATGCTGAGCCATCTCTCCAGACCAATTTAAAATTTTTGAAAATTTAAGCCATGTTTATTACTTTGTAGCACAGCAAAGAAGTCAATAAAAAGGCACTGTATTGCAGAGGACTGGAACAATGCTAGTTGATATAGGGACCTCAAGAAAGGTCTTCAAGCCTACCAGAGCTGATCCATGGAGACCTCAATTCTAGCTGGCACTTGAGCAATCTCTAGGGCTGCAATGAGGCCCTGACCTGGCAGTATCTTGCAGCTAGCCAGAAAGATCAGCTGGAGCTTCTTCATAGAATCAAGCTACACACCCCCTAACCCCTGCCTGTTAATCATTAACATGAGACTAACCACTCTGCTGGGAACTTCCTACCCTAGCTAGCTAGGCTCTGTGCTGAGGGGGAAGCTTAGTGGCCATTCATTCTGAGCCCCAAACTCTCATGAATGAACAGGGAAACTTAGGACTGTGTGGGTATGTACTAAATACACTGTCATTGACACAGGCTTTTGGCCACACTGTCCACCAGTATCACACTGCCTTGGTAGCACAGCCAGGGACCAGGACAGTAGGGCAGATGACCCAGACTGGATGTTTTTAAAATCCTTCATTCTAGCCAGGCAGTGGTGGCACATGCCTTTAATCCCAGAGGCAGATGGAATCTCTTGTGAGTTCAAGGCCAGCCTGGTCTACAAAGTGAGTTCCAGGACAGGCTCCAAAGCTACACAAAGAAACCCTGTCTCAAAAGAAAAAAAAAAAAATCCTCCATTCTAACTCGGGCATGGAGTGCAACTTAGTCATGTGACTTGCGGGGGCGTGTATGGAGCCAGGGTGAGTGGCTCCTCAGGAGGTTGAAGCAGGAAGATTTCTTGCACCTGTGCTATAACATGAGACCTTGTTTCAAAACCAAACAAATATAAACTACCCAAACTAGGAAGAAACAGAACAGAGACAGACCCAGAGGTCTGGGGTGTGACCTCTGGGGGAACCAGGCAATATGTCCCCCAGGACAGAAACACTCCCATATAAACAAAGATCTTTCTAACAGGGACCAACTTCCCATTTCAAAACGGGTCGATGGCATTATTGACAAGGAGGATCTCCGGGACACCTTTGCCGCCATGGGTGAGCCCCATACTCCCATCCATAAACAGTGAAAGCTACGGAAAGCTGGGGGGATCCAGCGGCTTCAGGCTTCAATCTGCCCACATGAAAAGGGAATAAGTTGATATATGTTTATGGGAAGTAGAACTCTGGTCCCCAGCACCCAACTCCAACCCCTGCTGCTCACTCTGTTCAGGCTGTCTCAATGTGTAGAACAAGGAACTCGATGCAATGATGGAGGAGGCCAGTGGGCCCATCAACTTCACTGTCTTCCTGACCATGTTTGGAGAAAAGCTTAAGGGTGCAGACACTGAGGACGTGATCACTGGAGCTTTCAGGGTCCTGGACCCAGAGGGGAAGGGCACCATCAAGAAGCAGTTCCTGGAGGAGCTGCTTATCACACAGTGTGACAGATTTTCCCAGGAGAAGATCAAGAACATGTGGGCAGCCTTCCCTCCAGATGTGAGCGGTAACGTAGACTACAAGAACATCTGCTATGTCATCACACACAGTGACGCTAAGGACCAGGAATAGGGGACCCAAGACCTCAGAAGACCTAGATAGGCATCTAGCCTCCCCAACTCTCACCCGACCCCCAATGAAACAAAACTGGTCTTTGTTTCTTTAAAAAAAAAAACAAGAAAGAAAGAAAGAAAGAAAGAAAGAAAGAAAGAAAGAAAGAAAGAAAGAGAAAGAGAAAGAAAGAAAGAAAGAAAGAAAGAAAGAAAGAAAGAAAGAAAGAAAAAAAAAAAAACTTGGGTCAGTTTTCACAAAAGAAGCCTACACATGGGGACTTACCCTTTCTCCCTACAAAAGGTAAGCAGGATGAACTTGGGAATAAGGGGCTCTTGCTCTGCAGCCTTTGAAGTTTAAATGAACATGAAGGATGGCCCTGCACAAGGAACTATGGGAAACGATCCAGGCACCAAAAGGGCTTTTCTGCAAGAACAGAAGCCAAGATGGCCCTTCTCCCAGATGTCCTTTGATGCCTGTGCATTGGCAGGTCCCCAGTGTCCACAGCTACCCTGCCACACATCAGTGTAAGAAGGTGATGGTAGAGTCCCTGTGTGTCCCATATCCCTCATGTACCTCTTAGCAGACCCCACTCTCCTGGTCCCTTGCTGTCCTGGCCAGATGCACTGGGCCTGGTGTTCTGGAAGCCAGGGGATGAGCTTGTAGCTTTATAAGTACAGCCATATGAACTATATAGTCTTTGTCCAAGGGCAAAGGAAATGGCTCAAGATCAGCCTTCCTGCTGGACCAGGGGCCCAACATCCGCTACCTCTGTCAGCCACCAGCTGTCCTTTTTACAGACAGACAGACAGACACACACACACACACACACACACACACACACACACACACACACACACACACACACGTCATATCACCTGGCACACTTCAATTCTAGTGCCCACATCCTCAGCAAACACGAAAAAGTACTTATTTTAGCTCCTTGTCCCTCCTGGGTGAGTGGTAGAAGGGAACTACAGCACATTTCCAGGGAAAGTATAGGATGATCATAACCATTCCAGCTTCCCCGAGTTCCTCAGGCCGATAGCATCTTCAGTCCAAAGGTGCCTGTGAAGTGTAGTGATGGAGGGGAGCCTGAGAGCTCCTCCCCTCCTCTACCCTTACCTCCCAGAGGGCAAGAACGCAAAACCAGCCAGTGTGCTAAGGGAATAAGCATCCTTTCTGACCTGGCTGTTTCCCACAGTGGAGATGATCATAGCCTGGGGGCTCAACAGCTTTGGTATGGTTCAAAGCACCATGGTTTAATGTGTGATCTTGGATCTTGGACAGGTTTTCCGGTCTCTTCCCTCCCTGCCTGCCTCTCCTCTTCTTCAAGCAGCACTGTTACCTCCTAAGTCATACTTTACAGAAGCCATCAGACTGAATCCTCAGCAAGCCTTTATTTCACAGATAAACTGAGACATGAGAGTTTGAGAAAGTGACCTAAGGACACACAGCAAGTGCCTGGCTGATAAGCTAGGTACATCTGGCTCCCAGTCATGAACTTAACCATGAAGCTAGAACCCAGGTACTTATTGGATGCAGTCCCTGGACTAAGTTTACTATGACCCAGAGGAAAGAGATCTGGGGTTGGCAGAGTTAAGAGCCAAAGTGAGTGAAGAATTTGAACCCAGGGCTGGTGTCTCACATCTGTGCTTGCTAAATGTTCCATTGAGCCTTCATAGCTGGGCTCTGAAATGAATGAATGAGCTCACCCTGGTCCATAATCACCTTGCTAAGCCTTTGCCCACTGGCAGTCACTTCCCCACCAGAGTGACGTCCTGAAACTGTTGGCTCACCTCTGTTCCTGTGATCAATAAATTCTTTCACTCCTCTGGATTCCGCAGACTCTAGAAGAGCCAGGGGGAACCAAAATGCTGGTCCTATGTGCAGTGTGCTAGAGGGCCCAACATGAGAGGAAGCACTCTGGCTGAAGTTTACAAACAAGACAAACTGATACCATGGCCACTGTTGACATGGGTTTCTTTCTTTCAGCTTCACCTGAACAAGGGCTCACCTGCCTGTTAAACCAGGCAGAGAAATTGAAGGAACCTAGAAGAACCTATCTGAAAGCTGCAAGGGCTTGCCCTCCTGCAGACCACCCCACTTGCTTTTCCCACTTCAGGGGCCATGGCAGAGCAGGCCCGTTTATTCCTAAGCACTGAATTCACGGCCAAGAGCAGCTGGCTGGGTGGTGCCAGGCCTGAGCCTGGCGGCCTCAGCTTAATGAATAGATGTGTTCCTTTATAACAAGGGCTGGGGCGCCTGCCTGGCAAATGGATGCCATTAAGGGCTCCTGAGACACCAGCCACTCTTAAGTGGGTTAACATTCCCCCTGCAATCTTCTCTATGTAATTGATTTAAACAACACCTTCTTTTGTCCCAGTGGGGAGGGAGACGTCGACCAGTGTGACCCTGGCACACTGGCTGGGAATGACTTGAGGTGGGGTCCCGGGAGGGTGGAGGCACATTTGGCACGAACCTGAAACTGATCACCCACACTGTCTGCCCCAGATCGTCTCCATTTGCTCCAAGGCATGCCCTGCCTAGGCACCTCAGGATGCAGATACAGACCTGCTCTCACGAGGCTTAGACTTCCCTGGGTGAGAGGAGTGGGGAGAATGCATCGTTTTCAGTGTCATCCGGTTCTCTGAGTTCACATAATCTACAACACGGGGCTTGTTTTCCAATTTGATCACAGAGGCCTAAGCACCCAGAAGGTGAGTTTTCCCAAAGAAACGCACTTTTAAGTGATGGAGCCACCTCAAGCTAGTAAGGTGAGTCACACCTGTACGGCGAGTGGCAGCCAGCAGAAGGGTGCACCTCATCCCTAGGTGAATGCTCCCCATAGTAACAGCCCAACAGCCCAGCTGCCACCAGCATCATCTTTGTCGAAAGTCAGTTTAACAGCTCTCTTCAAGCAACACTCGGCCTGAAGTGCATGTTCACATGTTAAGAAATCAATCAAACCAGGCATTGCTACAGAAGCCTGCTGCATCTTCTAAAGCCTGGAGATAGGCCGGAAAGTGGGGGGGCTGCTCAACCAATCCAATGGAAGGATGCTTTTCACACCTGCTAGGGGCTGACCTTCAAGATATCTTGCTAAATGAAAGGGAAGCCGAAGAGCGCTATGTTGAGATAGAAAAAAAAAGGGAGCTGGGAATGTGGCTCAGAGGTGAGCGTTTGCTTAACATTCCACAGGGCTGGAGGCTCCAGGTGCAGCATGGCAGAAGGAAAACAGAAAGAGGTGTGTGTGCATGCTTGGGAATGTACACTGGACAGTTGTCACACCTAGTAAGGAGAATGTGACATAGGTGGGGACTCCATGCTCATGTGCGTGCTTTGGTAGCTTAGCTACAGAACATACAGTACTACTATGCATGTAATCAAGAAAGGTAATAAGCCTTCTGGGTGACAGGCACTTGAACACATGTCTCTGATGGACACCTTGGTCTCAAAGCAAACAGAAGGGCTGAGAGAGCAGCAGAAGGAGAGTGATTCCTCCTGGGTGTCCCCTGGAATGAAGTCTGTAACCCACCTGGAAGCTCACTTGTGGCCTGAATCTGACACTGTCAGCACTCTGCTCTGTAAGCAGTCGAAATCTAAGCACGCATCATACACTGTAAGAAATGGCACAGTCACGTCCAGTCAAAGACTCCAGTCTGCCCAAGGTAAGTGAGGAGGCTGCCAGGGGCCAGGCAAGGGAGGCCTCCACCTCCCATATCCATAGCAGGGAAGAACTGGGCTCTCTGCCCCAGCCCCCTGCTGCTTCCTGCAGGTCAAGTGGAGGAGCAGCACTCAGGGCCCCAGAAGTGCTACTGCCCAGACAGCTATACTGGTCTGACCTGCACCGTCTCTGAAACACTCCCAGCACCTACTCTTCAGCTTATGGAGAAATGAAGACAGACCCTAGGAAGCCAAACTAATTGCCTCAAGGCTGAGCTGGGATTTAACCACTGGCCTGCTGCTGGCTAGGGAGAAATCAAGAGCCTTGCAAGTCTATGGGCCTTGGGCTAGCGAGAGCTCCCCTCCACCCCACCCCCACACTAAGGAGCCTCTCAGCTCCTGTAGCCAGCATCTTCCAAGTGACACAACCCATAGCCCCTTCTGGTCTCTAGCAATTTTCATAATCAACTGTAATTTATGTTCAATGGCAAAGATATACAGGGCTGGACCCCCTGGGGTGCTGGGAAGGCAATTTATGCTTTCTAGCACAGTGTTTGCTCAGCATGCCAGCACCAGCTGCGTCACCTCAGAGACTATTACTCTGGTTACTGGTAATTCACACTGAGTACACTATACATTCAGGATTCAGGAGAGAGGCTGGGCTGGCTGGTTGCATTGTCTTCCTGGATCCCACATCATTCCATCCTTTGAGGACACTGAGAGGAGCTGGACAACAGAGCCATCCTGGCTAACTGGCCTGCCACCCACCACCCCACAGGTCCGGGACAACAGTTACTTTCCAGTGCATTTTTTTCTTTAGTGGCCAGTCAGCTATACACTGTTGCTCCCAGAGTGCCCTGGTGTGTGGCTGGGCTTGAACACACAGTATGAAAACTGAACCAACAGAGCCAGCACTGCCATCCTGACATGTTTTCTAAGGTGAGGGCTCCCCCAGAAGACTCGGGGTGACTATGACTCTCCTAATACTGAATGAATAGAGACTCAGACAAGTCAGAACACCTGCAGAAGACCCCAGGTCACACAGTAGTACCCAGCCACCTAAGAGCTACATCACTTCCACGGCAGGACTAGGGCTGCCTGGGTCTTCTGGCACAGGCTCACCTCTCTATGTGGGAACAAGCAAGAGTGGCCAAAGAGGAGGCATGTAGAATGGGATGGTCTTGATAGCAGTGGCAACAGCCTGGGGTCCTGGAATAAGCTGCCCTCTTCCTGAGGCGCATTTGGTACCTTCTGAGCCATGGCCAAGGATGTCTCTGCAGCATCTCAAATTATGACCAAAAGAATAATAAACAAGCCAAAAGGAAACTATGGCTGGCTGTGGCTTCAGGGTGAAACACTCATCTTGTGGGGGGGGGGGTGTTCTGCAAGAGCAACAACAAGCAAAACAACAAAACCAAAGCTAAGGTACCTAAATGCTTATGACATGTGACCTCAGCTGATCTTGACCATATCCCCATTCAACCAGCAATGGAGGTGGAGAGGTTAATTCCCTTGCCCAGGGTCCAGGAAGCACTAGACAGGGCACCCAGACTCTAAAGGATCAAGCAAGGCCTGTGGACCCGGGAAGCTTGAGGCAATGCTCTGCTGTGGGACGAAGCTATTTTGGAAAATGACGGGAAGATCCATATAGGAGATGGAGAGAGAGAGAATATAAGCAATGTCCCCCATCCCTACCCCCTGCACCTGCCTTTTATGTGTGGTGGGGCTCAGACCCATTGTCCTTCCTTTTTTTTTTTTTTTCTTTTTTTGCTCCAGCAGATCTATTTCAGGTGAGCTTTAATCACAAAGAAGCAGGGTGGGAGTCAACGTAGTACACAGGAGCAAACAAGGCCACACAGCCTCTCCAAGGGCCGCTCTGGAGTGAGGCTGTGTGTGGTACAGCCAGCAAGAAGGGGCATCTGCCAGCCTTGCTTTTGATTCTCGGCTCTGCTGTTTTCCAGCTGTACAAATTAAGGACCTCTCTGAACTTCAAACCCTTTCTACATAAAAGATAATAGTCTATAACCCAGGGCCAAGCGAGAACAGCGGGCTGCACAGGGTGTCAGATGGTGTCTGTTCTCATCATCACAGACTATGTTGAAAAATGGAGGACTGGGCGATGGCTAAGCAATGGAGTACTGGCTGAGCATGGGTGAGGCAGGGGCCCAGCTCCAGCAAGGCAAAAGATGAGGGGAATAATGATATATATATATATATATATATATATATATATATATATATTATCTGGAAGTTGAATAAGACATAAGAAGCTGAGCCATGATGGGCAAAGTCTAGAGAAGAGAGCCAGGCTGGTGGAAACTACAATTGCTGCAGTCCCCAATATGGAAGAACAAGGGGGAGCGGACATCCCCCAATGTCCTGTGCTGTAGTTTCAGTAATTAACCATATAAGTAAACATTATATAAGTGAGAAACACAAGGCTTGAATAAAAGGTTCTCATACGGAGCTGTTCTTTATTATTTGTGGGGAACTACTGAGGTGCTGTGTGAAACATATCCCCCATGTTCTCGTCTTGCTCATGCCCGGAAGCCAGGCACAGAACCAGGAACCAGCTCTGGACAGTAACCTCCAACCACTGACCAGCAGATGGCAGCCTCATCAGCACCTGGAGCTCACCCCAAGGGTAGAGAGAGGCCTGGCAGGTCACACTTCAGACCTGCTCTCACCCTTCCCATGAGGACATCCAAGTCCCTGACGTCTGATGATGCCTGCAGAGTCCCCTACATAGAAAGCAACCCCGAGATTCCAGCAGCTGGCACTAGGGGCATGGGTGGCTCTGAGCCAGTATGGTCTGGATCTGTTGAGCTGGACTGAGGGCTTCATCACAGATCCTGGACTACCCTGGGTGCCTAGGCACCTGCCTAGTCGCTGGAACCTGGTACCAAATCAAGACTGGGCCCTATGAGTGGTTGAGCACTATCTAGCTGTAATTCCCACCGTTCCTCTTTGTCCCATGTTGAAACAACTATCAGCTGTCCTTTCCCCATCAAGTATTCATACATTTTTTATTTTTTCAATATAGGCAAGTGATGCTCAAACTTTTCAGTCTTAATTTCTTTTTTTAAACACTGATTTTGTTCAGGCTAGCTTTAAACACATGGCAAATCTATTGTCTCAGTCTTCCGGTGTTGGGATTATAGGCTTGTACCACCATGTCTAACTTTCTTTTCACTCTTTATTGAGGACCTGCAAGTTGTTCATGAGGGCTATAGCTATCAATATTTACCACATCAAAAATTGAGAGCCGGGGCTGGAGAGATGGCTCAGAGGTTAAGAGCACTGGCTGCTCTTCCAGAGGTCCTGAGTTCAATTCCCAGCAACCAAATGGTGGCTCACAACCATCGGTAATGAGAACTGGTGCACTCTTCTGGCGTGAAGGCAGAATGTTGTATACATAATAAATACATAAATAAGATCTTTAAAAAAAATTAAAAGGGGCTGGAGAGATGACTCAGAGGTTAAGAGCAGTGGTTGCTCTTCCAAAGGGCCTGAGTTCAATTCCCACCAACCACATGGTGGCTCACAACCATCTACAATGAGATCTGGTGCCCTCTTCTGGCCTAGAAGCAGACATGCAGGCAGAACACTGTACACATAAATAAATAATTAATTAAAAAATTGTACCATCTGTTTAAAAAAAAAATTAAGAGCCATCCATCCTTTTAGCACGCAAAGACAACAGTGTCATTCCATTAGCCAACGTGGCATTTAGCCTCTAGAAAATTCCACCAAAAGAAAATAAGTTGAAACAGACAGACAATAGCTATCTAAAATGATTTGAACTCTTGGGATCACATTTGACAATCATGGCTGGTGAAGAATCTTCTTAGTTTTAACCAAGGCCACCTGGCCTCACTTATGCCTATCCCCCCACCACTGGCACTTATGTCTGAGCCTGTCTAGAAAGCGGTGAGTGTGCTCTGGGTCTATAGGCAGCACCAGTGGAGCATCCCCCACTCATCTCATCCACCCCAACCATACCACAACCAGAGCCTCTGGCATGCACAGTATGTGCCCCTCCCAGGTGACTTAGGAACCTACGATTCAACCCAGATGTGCTCAGCTTGCAAGAGGCAGCGCTGAGGTGCTGGGCCAGGTACCCTTATTCTGCAACTGTGGGAGGTCCCAACCATGGTCACCAAGTTCCAGCAGGGATGGCCACATGTCCTTTCTGTGCACTCCCTGCCTGATGCCTGCTCACTTACCAGTATCCCCATGCTTTCTCTTGTAATCAGCATTTCATCTCAAAGTCTGCAAAGCTGGATCTGAGCCGGGGCACTCTGACTCTAGCTCCTGAGCTCTACTGCCTGCAAAAGAGGGATTCTACCAGCTGTCTCCAGGTCAGGTCTGGCGGCAAATTTATTTTGGCTTAAGAAGACAGCCAGGGTACAGCTGGTGGAACAATCCTCAGAGGGGATGAAAGATGGGGTGCTGATAACAGCATTTGGGGATCAGGATGGTATGTGGGGGGGGGGCAGAGGAGGAGAGAGCCAATCAGAAGAGAGCTGTCTCCAACCCCATCTGTCCTAGGCCTGCTAGGCCAGATCACCACCACCGCTGGAGGCTGCTGCCACCTGCCGCCTTGTTGGGGAACTGCAGCCTGGTTGGCCCAGCCTGGGGACTAATTGAGCCCAGAGATGCACACGCAGCTTTAGGGTCCAAGAAATTTCAAACCCACCTTTGTGCCTCAGCTCCTTTAGGAAAATATGGTCAGCCATGGTCATTCACCTAAGCTCGTGGGTGACCTTTGGAGTAACATGGCCCCTTCTCTGAATAGGGTAGGCTGTCTGTATACTTGGTCCTAGGCTCAGCACAGGTTAAGTGCTACTGGTTAACGAGTTTTTGTGTCCCTGTCCACATCATCACACTTTCATAAACATAGAATTCCTGCCCTTGGAACAGGCGCAGAAGAAAGAGGGCTTTTGTATGCTCTGGCTAAACAAACGGGGCTGGAATTTCCACAGATGTGTCCTAACCAGATGCACAGCCAGGAAGGGCAAAAGTGAGAGGCTGTTGGAATCTGCACATCTCTTTTTAACCAGAGTTCACAAGGTGCTTTCCCAGGGTTCTTTTGTGAAGACTCAAAGGCCCTCTTCTGGTGGATACAGACCTCAGACCCAGGGCGGGGCAGGAGTGGAGACCTCCACTGCCAACTGCCCTTGTGTAGGTGCACAAACTCAGCATCTCAACAGTGGAAGAGTTTGAGGTTCTGGCCCACTGAATGGCTGTGAGTTCTGGTTCCTGAACCCTCCCCAGGCCAACAATGGCTATTGCTTTTCTTGGAGGAAGCAGGGAATCCAGGTGAGGGCTAACAAATGTATATGACCTGTGGCCTCATGCAGCCACCTGCTACTTTCCCTTCTTACACCTGAAGTCCTGCCCCAGCGCTCTGGTAGATGTGGAAATGGACAGAGATAGGAAGCTTGCAAGCCCAGATGTCATTAAGGCCAGGCTTAGCTTTGCCTTAAGTCTCCTCTTGGTGTACCACAAAAACCTATAAGGTATTTGTAAGCAATTAACTGTTGAAGGCAAATAACCCCCACTTCCACATTACAGAGCTCAGCCCTGGTGGCTCAGGTGACATGTGGCTTGCTTGGTTCCTCAAGAGGACACAGTCTCCACTGAGTCCTGCAGCTGCCACACAGCTTGGGCTTCCCACTGAGTCTGGAGGACAGTCACCAGAGCTGACTCAAGGTCACACAGTGGCCAGCTGGCAGCCAGGCTGGGCCTGAGCCAGGTCCCTAGGCCTCACCCCATCCCCACTCTAACCCCAGAATCAGCTGGTGGTGGGGTGGGGGACTAGTCTCTGCCTGGGGCCTTACTGGGCACAGAGGAGCCGTTATTCCTGCTCACAATTCCTGCTGTTTGCCCTGTGCCAGGCTGCAGCCTCCCTCCAGCCCTGCTGACGAGGACAATCTGGTGCCAGAGTTGACAATCTGTGTGCCTTCTGGAGGGAGGTGGCCACCGGGGCCCAGTTCAGAGCAGGCGGATATGGAGTCACAACAAGCTGCCAGAGGTCCTTTAAAAAAATCCAGCCATGGTGACTGATCAATATACCTGACAGATGCTTTCCATACTTGCTCTGGGGAGGGGCACACACACTCTCCTCCAGGGTGGAGTTCTTGACCATGATACGTACTTCCTAGCAAGCACTGGGTCACTAGACAAGCACACAACACAGAAAAGCCCCAGAAGGAAAGGGACAGGTGCTAAGAACCCCCAGAAGACGAAAGGACCTCACTTGTCCATCTCCCATGGAAACAGAGCCTAGACTGACTAGATGCCTGAGGGCTGTAGGGGCACAGGGCACATTCTTCACAGCGTTTCAGAGTGCCTGAGTAACAAACACTAAGGTAGGCCCCACTGTGTTCCATACAGTACAGTGCCAAGTCAACCCCAGCAGCCTTAGCTAACTTGGCATTGTGGGTAGAGCTGTGCATGGCTGAATGGGATCTGAGGTGCTGGCTTTTCCCTGACTTTCCCTGACCCAAACCTAGGGTTCTCTGCACTACAGGAACTGCCCCCCACTCTTGTCATACAACCCAGGAAATACACTGAGGACCAGTAGCAGAGCTTATAACATCCAGGGCCCTGCGGGTGGGCCATTGAAATGCTGGGAGTGACTAGGTGCAGAAGAGTATCTTGGAGACTCAGTTTCTGTATATGTCAAACCGGTGGGTCTTCCCACTTTGGAAAGAGGGGTTGTCTGGTAGAAATCCTGTGTCTTGTGCAAGCTCTGATGGGCACCAAGACCAGGCAAGTAAGTGCGGAAGGCGGAGTCTCTGAGTCACCTTCCAGCTCCCCAAACACTTAAATAAAAAGAGCCTGGGATGGGATATTTCAGTTTCTAGATAGCACCCACAGCTGGGTGGAGCATCAGTTTTCCTTACCTGGGTCCAGTGCTGGGTGGGGGCCTCTTGCTGAAAGGTGGCCACAGTAGCCTCTGGGGAGCCTCTGTGTCCCCACAGGGGAGCTTTCCCAGCCCTCTGCCCAGTCAGAGGCCAGCAGGGTCAAACCCTGAGCCCCTGCTTAATCCACCAGTGCCATAGTCAGCGCTAGCTGGACATGTGACCTGAGGCCCCAGGACCTGTTTGGCAGGAGCAGCAGCTGGTGGGGTGGGGCTGGGAGGGGCAGTGTCTGCCCTCTGGTTGCTTCTGGCCATTTTCCCCTTGCAGGGACTTATGGCCCAGAGCCTGCAGCTGATTCTGGGACCCCAGGGAGGGCAGGGACACAGTCTAGGGATTGAGTACAGCCTGAGAATACCTCACCCAGAGATGCTGAACTGTCTGGGAGGTCTCTGCCAAGGGACCTCACTGCACACAGATCTATTCAAGTGTGAAAGGTGGATAGTGGGTAGGACTGAATTCCTCAGATGTGTGAGAGGTCATCAAGAAAGCTAAAGATGGGAATGGAGAGTTAAAGGAGGAACTGAAACCATAAAATCCCTCCCAAGGCCCCATCAGAGGAGACAAAGTGGGTGGGAGAGAGGCAGACAGACCAAGGGATACAACTGAGGAAGGATTAGAACCAGAATTACCCAAATCCCTATTTGACAAATCAAGGAGAAAATAAAAGCACTGAGATGGGGTTGACTTAAAAGGTGCTTTACCAATGAGAAGAGATGAACAAGTCAGAGGCAAAACACACCGAATGGGGCCAAACCCACGTTCCTTTTACTTTTTTTTCCATGTGTGTGCGTGTGTGTGTATCGTTTCTATTTGACAGGGATGGGAATAGGCATAGCCCTAAGCTGAGACTCAGGGGCCACCAGGCAATATGAAGCTCATCCTGCTCCCTCCTTGCAGGCACATAGTTTTGTTCCAGTGGTGACCTCAGCTCTGTCAACAAAATCTATCACTCTATGAATGTGGACCTGACATTGCTATTTGGACAGACTGAGGTTCTAGGTGGTTTCTGTCACCTACCCCAGAAATAATGGTTAGGATACCTTCTGCTTGCACAGAATTAACCTCCTCTGTGCCTTAGCTGGTGGTCAGTGTTATCATAACCCCAATGAGAAAGAAAGCTAAGCATGGTGGTGCAACCTGCAATCCCAACACTCAGGAAGCAGAAGCAGGAGGATTGCTGAGTCGAGAGACCAGCCTGGGAATGAATATATATATATATATATATATATATATATATATATATATATATATATATATCTTGAGCCACTTAGCAAGAGCCTGTCTCAAAAAGCCAAAAATAAATACATAAATAGGAGAAAACTGAGACTCTGTTTTAGGTCTAGGGACTTGTACAAAGCTAGGAGACAAGAGTTGGATCTAAATTCCCACTGGACTGAGGACATGGACAACTATCTCCGTGTCCTAACTCTGAAGCCTTTGGGACAGGCATTCAAGCTGATCACCTTTCAGTCCCTCTTGCTGCCACTCATCCCCATCTCTTGTAACTTCCAAACTGGCTAGTTTTATGTACACTTGACATGAGCTAGAATTATCAGAAAGGAGGGAGACTCAACTGAGAATACGCCTCTATAATATCAGGCTGTAGGCAAGCCTGTAGGGCATTTTCTTAGCCACCCCTTGGGCTGATTGGTGGTCCTGGGTTCTATAAGAAAGCAGGCTGAGCAAGCCTTGAGGAAAGGGCCAGTATGCAGCAGCCCTCCATGGCTTCTGCATCAGCTCCTGCCTCCAGGTTCCCGCCCTCACTGCATGAGATTATGAACACATGCAGATGTGGAACTGTGAGTGAAATAAACCCTTTCCTCGCCAAGTTGCTTTTGGTCGTGGTGTTTCATCACAGCAATGATAACACTAACTAGGACACAAACCATTCTTTCTCTTCCAGACCCTGCCTGAAGCCTGGGTAGGGATAGCAGGTTAAAATGAGGGGCGCTCCACCGAGGCCCAGGAAAAGGATTTCTATCTAGGAGAAAGAAGGGCAGCTCTAAGACTGCCAGGCTCTCCAAGTTCACAGGTAACGGTGCCACCAGTCGCTGCCCCTGGATGTGCCATAAGGCACTCGCTTTTCTTCCTGGTTTGGTTCAGACCAAATGCACAGGCTAAGCCCAAAGCTCTGCCCCAGATCAGCGTCTTGACTGAACTGCAGGTGGAATGACCTGACCCGTGCCTGGCTACACTGAAACACTGTCACTTGCCATCCCCTGAGTGTTCCACAAAGTCCTCAGGGGGGCGGGGGGGATGTATATAAGGTACAAAACACAACATAGGTCCTGGAGACTTGGAGCAAGATAGCCCCTCCCCCCACTCCAGAGCATTAAAGCTTACCCCACCTTGTATACCACTGGTGAAAAGGAACTCACTTTCTAAGGCAGGGTATGTTTTGTTTTTGTTTTTGTTTTTTTCTGGATGCAGCTCATGAATAAACTCATATTAGCCCCAAACACTTGGGACAGGTAGAGTCTCCTTCCCTCCTTACACCATCCCCGTGCCCTGTGGAGGAAGGACACATGCAGATGGGCTCCCTTCTACAGAGGCAGCAGGAGCTCCAGCGTCCACTGTTACACACAGCATACAGAGACCCATATGGGTCAGCAGGGACTCTGAGACTCGTATGTGCAACCATCCTGCCCCAAAGACACCCTCGCTGAGAGCCTGGACCCACAGATTGGCAGACCATTGGTGATTTAGGGTAACCAACTCACTTTGAAAAGGCCGTTTGGTTGGGAGTTAGAAGTAAGTTCCACATTCTTTTCGCTGGTCTGCAAGGGTAATATCATTGATTTAAGATGAAGCTTCCAGAACTATCATGCAAGTTAATAGACTGACCTGGGCTATTGTAGATGGAATGGATGCTACCTGTGAGGCCCCTGTGGTCTGTCTGTCACGTAGCAGGTACCTAAGAAATGTTTGTTGGGCCTCGACTGCATGAAGCAGTATGGAAAGTCACACAGTTCTTCAGAGTCACTAAGAACTTACCTGTTCACTGCCCTGGCACCCCAACTTGCTCTTGCTGTAATAGCCTCGGGCTAGAGCGCTGAAAACCAACACCCCACCAGCCTAAAGTCACTGTGTCCTTCCATTGTGATGATCCCCAGCAAAGGACTCAGAAGTGGTAGAAGCGACAAAGAGAACACAGAAGAGTAACTGGTCTCTAGGTTTCAGGAATAGGGGGCTCCATCCGGCAGGAACCAAGCCAAGCCAAGGTGTCTAGGGGTGGGTAGGGGGACACCAGAAGATACTGCCCCCAAACAGAATGGTGTCACACACATAGTGTGCTGTGTTGGGAGATTACATCAAGAGCTGCTCCTGGCTAGGAGCACTTAGGGGCTTAGATACATCCCATGCTAATGTCAGGAAGCTGGTATGAAGACTAGCTGAGGAGACAGGGGTCAGCTCTCCAGCCATGACCTTGGTACTTCCCTCCAGACACTGGGGGAAAGGGGCCTGTTGCAGGATGGCAGGCAGAGCAGAGCAGGGCAGGGCAGTCACAGCAGTGACTCTTATGGGCCCTTTAAGCAGTCTCGAGACTAGTGGCAACTTTAGTCACAAGACCTAAAAGATTATTTAATGTTTGCAAAGGAGCCTTGTTAGCGCAGTAGGTAGAGCTTCAGTCTCATATTTAATGTTGGCAAACTGCAGGAGCCAGAGTCCCTTGGGGTGGGGCGGGGTGGGGGGATTTGCATTGGCCCTTTTCTTTGTTCCTCCATTGCACAAACCTGTGTGGTGGCCTCCAATCCTGTGGTGCCTTCCCCAGGCAGCAGCTACTCAAGAATGCCTGGGGTGCTTAGGAGGTGAGAACAGGTGTGTAAACACTGAATGTGCTGTGTGACCTTGGGCATGTCCCTGCCTCTCTCTGGTCTCAGACTCTTGGGTATTCTCTCCAGAATAACAATACTCAGGGGCTGCACTGTGGGCACTGTGGCACCCTTTGGCCTGTCTTTTCTAGTACCGGGGATGGAGGGTGCAGCTATTTTTCAAATTCAACTCCTGGGCTCTTATGGGCAGGTGGTTTTAGAGGTCTTGGCATACATAAGGAGCAGAGCACAGTGATGGAGATGACTAGAAGGCCACGCTGGTGTCACCCCTGGAGTTGGTGAGGGGCTGTACTGACTGGCCAGTGTGAACACAGACAGGTAGGTGCTGGGCATGAAATGGAACAGTGGCTCAGCAGAGTGCACAGCCGGACTCCTGCTTCTGGCTACCAGGTAAGAACCGAGCATGCTCAGAGCAACACACACACACACACACACACACACACACACACACACACACACACACACACACACACACACACACACACACACACACACACACACACACACACACACACACACACACACACACACACACACACACACACACACACACACACACACATGCCTGACCAGGCAGAACCCACTGCTGTCCTTGGAAGCCTCATGGAGTGGACTGAGCCAGGGGAGGGGACATCCACTGTCATCTTTCTGCTCAGTTTGCTCTAGCGACAGATCAGCTGTGGCAGTTTACAGCTTGGCAATTTAGGGTAGCTACTACCCAGCAGAAACACGGAAGGGGGTTGCCCCTGGAACTCCTGGAGGTGTGGGAGGTCCTTGTACATCTCTGCTGACCTGGCCTGCCAAGGCACAGCCTAAAGGCAGCTGCTATGCTCAGGGTGGGTGTGGAATTTCTCACACCGAGTCTCGCCCGAAAGTTCCCGGACAAGGCTGTTAGATAGGAACAGGATTTCGTTTCCCAGCCCCCAAGCACATCTCACACCCCTACCGTCTGCCTCTTGTCCCATAAAGGACTGGGCCCAGAGATTTCATGCTGTCCTGCTCCTAAGCCTTGACCCTTGAACTGATTTCACTAGGGGAACCTACCAGGACGCCCCCTTCGCTCCCAGAGATCAAGATCCAGCAGGAGGGGCTGCCCGAGGCCACACAGCGGGTTAGAGGCAGGGCCAATTTTGGACCCTGTCCCTCTGGCCCAGGATCCTCAGTTCCAACTAAGCTTTCACCCACTCCCGGGCGCGTCCAGCAGGCTGGAGCGAATTCCTGAGATGCTTCAACCTCCCTCCCTCCCTCCCGCAGGCTCGGGACGGGGAAGCGCAGGCGGGATTTCTCCGGGTGGTGGAGGGGGAGGGGAAAAGAGGCGAGGGGCACGGGGCGACCCCGGGACTCAGTCCCCACACAGCGGGAGGCACCGCATTGGCGCGGCAGGCGCCCGCCCCCACCCGGATAGCTGGCACCCCGCTGCGCCGTCCGCAGAGCGCCGTAGCTGCTCGGCTGTGTCCTCCGCGCGTCCCAGGGGCCACCCCGCGCCGCCCCGCATGCAAGGCCGGTGGAGCCGGGTCCCCTGAGCCTACAAGCCCGCAACGCGCGCGCGCGAAACCACCACGGCTCCACTAGCCCGCCCGGGTCCGCACAGCCCAGCCCGCGAGTGTGCCCCGCGCCCTGCACGCCCGCTCCTACCTCTCGGTGCCCGCAGCCGCCGAGCGCGCGCCGACTCGCCGAGAACGCGGCCCCTACGCGTCGGGCCGGTGGGGCGCGGGGTTCAGGGACGCACAGAACCGGAGCCTGACCCCGCGCCCCCGCCCGACGTGACCTTGGCGGGGGAGTCCTCTCTGTGCCGGGCCTCAGTTTCCCCCTTCCGAAGGTGTGTGTGTGCCCGCGTGTGTGTGTGTGTGTGTGTGTGTGTGGGGGGGGCGGGGAGGACGGGTGCCGCCCCAGCCAACGACGTCACCCGATCCCGGGCGAGTGGAGGGCGCTGGAGGCCGCGGGGCCGCCGCAGCGGATAGGCCAGGTTGCCGGGGACGCGGAAAACCGGCGCGGAGTCGTCGGCACGGCGGTCTCTTGCCTTTCCCCTACGCACCTCAAGATAACCAAAAGCAGCCTGGGGCCACACTCCCCGGCCCTCCCAAGGAGAATTGCAGCTCCTATGGCCAGTGCTCCTCCTCCCGCGCTCGTCCGCAGCTAGCTGAGACAGGCCAGAGAGGGCAAGCCACTGGCCCCGCGTCACACAGTGTCGGGGTTGCTGAGGTCTACCTGGGCACCAACCGCCTCCACTTCCCCTCTAGGACCCACGATGTTCAGCTGGGCGAAGGGAGGCCAGAGGATCTGGGCCTGGAGGCTGCGCCCCTCATCCTACCAAAGCAATGGACTCGGCACCAAATAAGTGCTGGGATGGGTCTCAAGTAGCCTGGAAACTGTCTTTGAAATGGGGTAGGGCAATCTGGACCGGGAGCCCCAAGTTTGGGGAAGAAATCTGGACCGGGAGCCCCAAGTTTGGGGAAGAAATGGCCTGCGTAGCAGAGCTGGGCCTGGAAGGGGTAGGGACAGGGAAGATGCGTGCTCAGGGCTGTGCCTAAGGAAAAGACGAGGATGGGAAGGCGTTGCGGGCTGTGCAGTGGAGAGCACAGGAGTGGGGAGCACACAGCCCCCGACCCTGAAAACCGGGCTGTCCTTCTAGGTAGAGGCCCTGCGCCCCCCGCCAGGTGGAGCAAGGGCGCCCGGAGCCGGCAATGCATCCAAGCAGCGCCCCCTGGTGCCTAAACGCGGCGAGGCGAGAGATTGGAAGGACTCAGCTGCTGCGGTCCAGACTGGAGGAATCTGGGGGAGTGATGTCATATGTGAGCAGATGGGGCTGGATGGGGCCGCCATTAGGGCTGTGTGACCTTGGACACGACGCTTCCCCTTTCTGGACTTCTGTTTTATTTTATCCCCTGCTTCTTTAGTTATTGAGACAGTCTCACTCTAGCCCAGGCTTGCATGGAACCATGTAGCACAGGCTAGTCTTGAACTTATGACAATCCTCATGAATTCTCAGGTCTGTGATTACAGATGTTAGCTCCCATGCTGACACCTCCAAAAAAACTAAGGGACAGTCAAGCTCCTGGTCTGTCTTGCTCCTTGGTCCTTCTCTCCCTGACTCCTGGCAATCATAAACCCGGGCCTAGTGGCCCACTTCTGCAACCCTAGTATTTGGGAGATTATTTTTGAGACCTTTTCCCTCTGCAAAAGTAAACCCATGGTATCTTGCTAGTGCACATAACAGGGCAGCAGGATGGGCTAACAAGGCAAAGTGTGAGTCTTACCCCCACTACTCTCCATCTCCCCTCCCCAAAACCTAGTTATACCTGTGCACATTGTTAGAGCAATGGGTTATTGTTTTACTTCGGTTAAGACAGGGCCTCACTATGTAGCCTCAGCTAACCTGCAACTCCCTTGAAAGATCATTCTAACCTCATACAGGTATTCTCCTGCCTCCACCTCTTGAGTGTTGGAATTAAAGGTGTACCACCATGCCCAGCCTACTTTATTAGGTTAAAAACATATTTTTTTAAAAAAGCAGCACTTTGCTGGGGAGTGGTGGCACAAGCCTTTAACCCCAGCACTTGGGAGTCAGAGGCAGGCAGATCTCTGTGAGTTCAAGACTACCCTGGTCTACAGAGTGAGTTCCAGGCTCCATAGCTACAGAGAAACCCTGTCTCGAAAAACCAAAAAGTAAGTAAGTAAAAAAATAAATATGCAGCATTTCAAAGATGAAGATTCTTGTGTTGTTTTTATAACTGCTATTTCTGATGTGGAGCTCAGTTACTGGGCTGGTAGGAGGGCAGATGATGGAAGATAGGCCAACTAGGACTGTTGCGGCTATATGACTTCAGCCAGGTCCCATCATCTCTCTGAGCCCCATATAAGCGGTAAGATGGAACTGATGGAATCCCCACCCTGGCTCCTTCAAGGCTGCTGAACGGGTGTTCCGAGCTGATTCGTGGAAGGTGTGCAAAGGGCACTGTGCAGATGCTTCATTCCCAGAAGCCAAGAAAGCAAACGTTGATGTATTGAACTATATCAAATTAGACTGTATAAATGGAATCAGAATACCACAAACAAGGTAAAAAAAGACGAATGGCACCCTGAAAACAGTGTCTGCCGCACATAGGACAAGTTAATGAGGAAAATGAGAGGAAAGTTAATTTCCCTAACACAGAAAATGCTCCTTCCAATCGATAGGATGACTAACCCATTAGAAAACAGCCAAGACTATGAAAGCCGTTCAGGAAAAATATTCACTCCTGCTTGTAATTAAATGCACATTAAAGAAATGCAATCAAAACGCAATCCAATTCGCTTGGCTAAAAAAAAAAAACAAAACAAGAAAAACTCTACCTATTTGGGGGGCTGGGAAGGTGGCTCAGTGGTAAAGAACACTTGCTGTTCTTACAAAGAACCCAAGTTTGGTTTCTAGCACCCAAATTCCTCCTTTGCTCAGAAAGTCATGTACAGACAGTCCCCAAGCTATGACGGCTCAACTTATATTTCCCTCTCTTTACACTGGTGAGTGACATGCACTCAACGACACGTCAGTGAAACACCCACTCCAGATGTGAATTCTGATCCTTCCCTGAGATGGTGAGATGCTGTCTGACCATTTTCCAAGATGCTAGAATAAGGCAGTGAGCAGGTGTCCCGTGGAGAGACCAGCCTGCTCTACACAATACATACTGCTGAGCTGGACAGTCAGGATGCTACTGTATTGAATGAATTTTCAACCCAACATTTTCAGTTCATGATTCTGGGTTTGTTGAATGTGGTTGTTTGGATCTTAAATATCCCCCAAAGGACCATGTGAAATAGCTTTGGCCTCCAGGGTGGCAGCATTGGGATGTGGAACCTCTCTCTGCTCATGTTACATATTTGTGCCTTTGGCAGTAAGGGGCACAGAATATCTGCTGCTCCCAGCATATACTAACTCTGAGAAGGATGAGCCAGGGACAGGCACAGCAAAGCCCTGGAAAGAGCAAGGAGTGTTGGGAACAGGACAGAAATGTTTCCACTGAAACATTTCTTGTGTGTGTGTGTGTGTGTGTGTGTGTGTGTGTGTGTGTGTGTGTGTGTGTGTGTGTATGTGTGTGTTCTGTGTAGCCCTGGCTGTCCTGAAACTCTGTAGACCAGTCTGGCCTTGAAATCAGAGATCTGCCCCACCTTTGCCTCTGGACTGTTAGTATTAAAGGTATGTACCACTATGCTTGACTTGGATGTATTACTGTTTTTTACAATCTGTTTATAAATAATAAATTTCTGGGGCTGGAAAAATGGCTTAGTGGTTAAGAGCACTTGTTGCTCTTGAAGAGGACCTGGGTTCAATTCCCAGAACCCACATAGTGGCTCACAACCACCCTTAACTCCAATCCCAAAGGATCCATGAGCACCAGGTACACACATAGTGCACATAATGCATGTAGGCAAGACACACATACACATAAAATAAATGTAAAAATTAAAAAGAAAACAGCAATTTCTGAGTCTAGACATGGCATTGGGAAGTATGGTGTTTAGGGCCTACTCCGGCACAGGCTTGGGGGGATTGCCTACATGACCTCAGGATTGAGGGTGTCCCTTCTGAGTCCCACAGTTCCTCCCACCAAGTGGACAGGGAGCATAAGACAAGTGCCCACCTGAAGGGACACTAGCCCACTGGAGCATGTGGCTCTGGCAGGCCTTGCCCTTCTCCCTCATTCCCCCCTGCCTTGCTAAAAACTCAGATTACATTCCTAAGGCTAGCCACCAAAGTCTATTTGGCCACCTCCTCTTCCTAAGGTTGGCTACCAGGGTCCAACTATCAAAGTATTGAAGTCTAGCAATCAGGAGCCCCCCTTTGACTCACCTAATTAACATGCCCAATTAAAATAGAACACCTCCTTCTAGCACGGGCTTTCCCCTTTACCTTTACCTTTATAAACTGCCATTTTCCTATGTGTCTCCTCTCTATCCAGAGACAGTCCTTTGTCCTTCTGGGACAAATACCCTATTCCCTTGTCCCCTTCTCCGTTACCACTGCATCCTAACCCATTCTAACAAAGACCTCTCCCTTTTCTCTTCTTAAAAATCACACCTGCAAAGTTATTTGTTGCTGTTTTTCTACCCGAGTCAGAAAGCAGTCTTGAACTTTTCTTCTTTGGTTAATGAAAGATCTCTCTGTGAAAACAGGTGCTTGGGTGTGGTTTGTGCCTAATCTGGGGTCCAGGAGGAAGCCCCTCCCTCCTGTGCAGGGGTGGGGTCTCCTTCACCACCCGATGCTGCCAGATCACAGTCTTCTCAGAAGAACAGCTAACTGAGTGTTGGAATGGCCCTGGGGAATGGGGACAGCAGAGGTGAGTGTCAGGGGCCCTCAGTGACTTAGGCGATCCCCCTGACTCCCTCAGGGCCAGTCCTATCTACTCTTCCCATGCCCATGCCCATGCCCTGTCTGGAAATACTTGGTTCATGTTTCCTGCCTGGGGTTACCCTGGCAACAGCTCTGTCATCTGTCTGGGCTGGAGGTCAGTCCTGAGGCATGGGACAGATGATCAAATACTGGCTACCATGTGGGTCTGAGATGTCTGGGACGGAGCCTCATATTGGGCAACCAAATTTACTCACCCAGAGAGCAGCCTGGGTCCATCCTCTCCTGCCCTTCCTCCTCTGTGTGTGGAGGAAGCCAGGGGACGGATATGGGGGAGACCACAAGACACAAAGTAGTATGCTCACAACAGTACAGATGCTAGCAGCACAGGAAGTGTGTGTGGCAGAAGCCATCCATCCCCGTTTACCTCCCCCTCCCTCCCACCTTTTTCCATCATCAGCCAGCATGTCTGTGCCCTCTTCCTGCCAGTGAAAAGAAGGCACTCTTCAACCAGACACTCATGGCCTGTACTTTTCAGCCTCAGTCTACCCTTCTAGCTCCTCCTGCTATCCAGATCAATTTCCAAAAATTGATTCAATCCTATCTCTTGCCTGCTTAGAACTCCTCTACGGCTCCCTATGATCTTGGGGTAAAGAGGCTCTTTGGCCCAGCTCCATCTCCAGCAACTTCTCAAAACTCAAGCTAAACTTAATGGCTTTAAGCACACACTGCTGTGGCAAGCCATCATGTGTTTGCTTGAACAGACTATTCTGCTTTGCTCCATATGCAAATTCAAAGCAAGAGGGGAAAAAAACAACAACACAATTCACAAAATCTTAAAGTCCAATTTACTTAGGTAGCTCAGAGAACAAAACCACAAATGGCCTATAAACATATGAAAATGCACACAACTTCACCAACAAAGACAGAGATTGTACAATTGTTAGCTTCAGGCACATGGGCAAAACTTCCTAAATGCTCACCTGTCTGTTAGCTGTGTCCAACCCCATTAAATCCAGCTCCAAAGATATCATTTCTTTAACATGTCATTTTCTGGGCTCCTGTTGTGTCCTGCACTTCCAGGATAGTGCTTAGGACAGGGCAGGCAGAAGGTGTACAGATGACAGCCACTGATAACAGGAACTAAGGCAGGCAGCCACACTGACTAGCTGAGGGTCTGCCCACCATCAGGAAGGTGCTAGGGCTAGGAAAGTACCTAAGTCATTGGCACAAACCTTGCAGCAATGAGGTCAAGGCAAGGGTGCAGAAGAAGAGGGGAGGCTTTGCTGGGGAGAGGAGGTGCTTTACAGATGGGGAGAGAAGAAGCACCTGGGTGGAGGGTCAGGTAGCAGACACAGCCATGGGCTTGCAGCACACCACCTTCCGTTACTTGGTGCCTACTCTATGTCAGGCAGGCATTTTTGCTGGGGTCTACCCACAGTCCTCCACATACACACATATGGGAGGACAGTGGCACCTCAGGAACTTTACTAACTAGGTTCTTATTATCGCTCTTTGACACCTCTGTAGGCTTGGGGGATATCGGGTACAGGGCATGGGATGTTTCCCTTCCCTAATCTGAACCTGTGCCTTCCCAGCTAGCTCTACCACGGGATTTACAAATGTGAGAATGTGGTCTGTGGTCTCTCAAGCCCCACTTGAATAATCATCATCACTTCTACCGTTTAGTCCTGCCACACTTGGGGGTTCCATGATAGCCACGCATTCAGAACACAGGGGACAAAACTATGGCTGGTTTCTGAGCTAGACCCAGGGCCTCTTGTTTGCTAGGTAGGAATTTTGTTCCTGAGCCCCCAACCTTCCAAACTCTCTCTCTCTCTTTTTTAAAGAGTCATCTAGATAACCCCTTAAAATGGAGAGAGTTTTAACATCATGAAAGTAGCATTTTAAAAAGTATGGTCAGGCCTGGAGTGTGGCTCAGTGGCATGGTGCTTGTCTAGCACACACAAAGCTCTGGTTCCATCCTTAGTTTAGAAGAAAAAAAAAAAAAAGATAAACTGGTAGTGCAGGCCTTTAAGTCCAGCACTTCCAGGGCCTAGGGTCAATTTCTAGTACTGTGGGAAAACAAACAAACAAACAACAAAACCAAAACTAAGTACTGTAAAGTGATTTGTGACTGACCTAGGTGCTGAGGTAATTCATTGGCCGTTGCTTCATCCCCGTGACAGCTGGCTGTCTATATGCCACAGGACACTTTGAACACTGACCTCCTACTGCACAGAACTTTGGATCAAAACAAAGATCTGAATGAGAGACTGGCATCCCTAAAACTCTTAGATAAATCACAGGACTGAAGTGAGTTGGGCCATGATTTCTTACACAACTACAATGCAAAGGATAAAATAAAAAAACAACAAGTGAGAACTTATCACAATGAGAAACTTTGCATATCAAAAAAGAGCATTAAGAAAGTGAGAAGAGCCAGGGATGGCAGTGCACTCTTTTAATCCCACCACTTAAGGTAGAGGCAGCCCTGATCTCTGTGAGTTCCAGGCCAGCCTGGTCCATATAGTGAGTTCTAGGACAGCCAGGACTATGTAGAGAGACCTTGTCTCAAACCACCCTCAAAAGTGAGAAGATGACCCATTCACAGGAGAAAATATCTGTGAGTCTCGTGACCACTGTGAAGTGCTTATGTTTGGAGCATGAAGAAAACTCTGATTCAACGAGATGATACAAAAAAAAAAAAAAAAAAAAAAAAAAAAAAACAGGATCAGGGTTGGAGAGATGTTTTGCCCATAGAGATATATAAAGCCTGTGAGAAAAGACCCCCCCCCCCATCATTGATCACGAGGTGCATGTAAATCAAAGCCGCAGAGGGCAATGTGTCACACCAAAGAAGACGCTGGTATTGCTGTGGGGGACAGCTAGTGCTAGAGAGGACACAAAGAGCACCCTCGATGGCACATTGTGGTGGGGGGTGGGGAGTGACTCTACTTTGCAGAGAAGATTGCCTGTTTCTTCTAATGTGAAACTGGTACTTCACTAATAGCAGCTTGAGAAAGGGAAGCCTATGTCCATATACAAAGGTTGGCAAAAAACCCACCGCAGTATCATTTGTAAATGCCCAAAATGGAAACTACTAGTGTCCATCTTCTAGGAACCAGACAAGCCAGAGATGGACAATGAACTTCCAACAACACATGGAAATAAACTGCAGACATGCTACAGCCCTTGACTCCATGTCAAGACACGAAAAGCCACACATTGCAGGCGCCCGTCCAGAGAAGATCCTTCCAAGGCAACTCTATAAAGACAAGAGGGCTGATGGGTGCTGAGGATGCATGGGGAACAAAGGAGGGAGTGGAGTGACTTCAAACAATGCTGTGGGGCTGGTTCTACAACATAGCCAATATGCTAATATTGTGGAGGTATTCATTTACAAGGGCCAGGTTTTACAGCATACACACCACCTTCAATAAAACCTCCAGAAAACACACAAAGACTCAAAGCAATGAAAGAATTAGATGGATCCAGGAGTGGTGGCAGCAGCTGGGATTAGCACTTAGGAGACAGAAGCAGGAGGGTCAGGAGCTCAAGGTCATCCTCAGCTCCATAGAGAGTCCAAGGCCAACCCCGGGCTGCATGAGTCCTTGCCTCAGAAATGAAAAGGGCTCTCTTTTTGCCGTTTCTCTGAGGAGGTAGAAAATCTCTGTCTCCACCCTTTTCTCCTTCTCTTTTCTCTCTTCTCCCTTACCTTCCCCCAATAAACTTTCCACATTAGAAAGAAAGAAAGAAAGAAAGAAAGAAAGAAAGAAAGAAAGAAAGAAATTAAGAAAGGGGAAGGAAGGCTAGGAAGGAGGGAAGGAAGGAGGGAAGGAAAATTTTGATGTAAAAAAACATGATTGGGGCAACTGTCAATATAAAAACATAGCTTGTATGAACTCTATTTGGACCACAGTGATGTTGAACTGTTGAATTTCATGTTCTTAGGAAACAGACTGGATGGAGTATTATTAGGGGTAAATGTCTTGCTGCACATTCTCTGTGATCTCAGAAACAGAGCCAAGAGGGAAAAAAAATCTAAATTTACCAGAGTAAAATTTGGTGACATTTTATTAATGATGACTGGGGTAAAAGGGACATGGGAGAAGGCTGCCTTTGTCAAATTATTCTTGAAACTCTTCCTTAAGATTATTCGGCTTGGGGTTTAGCTCAGTGCTATACAGAACTTGCCTAGCATACATGAAGCTGTAGGTTCTGCCTCCAGTTCTGGAAAACTAAAACTAAAAATAACAGGGTAAGCTGATGAGATGGTTTACTGAGTAAAAGTGCTTGCCACAAGCCTGACAACCCGAGTTCAATCATTCAGTCCCTGGAACTCACATGGTAAAAGGAGAGAATTTACTCCCAAAGTTGTCCTTTGACTTTTACACGTGCACCACGGCATGCATAAGTGCTGTGCTAGCATGTACACATGTACACACAAATACACACACATACACATTAGATATAAAGAAATGAAATGAAACAAAAAGGTTTCAAGTTAATTAGTTCGAAATAATATAGTTCAAAAAAATAAGTATAATATAATTCAAAATAATTAGTTCAAATTTCTTACAACTCAAAGAATTCAAGAGTAAAAATACCTCACAGAACTTGAGTAAATCTGTGCATTGCTGCAGGGAGCAGCACTGACCTGGTGGTAAGCAAAGGTCCTGGTGGGTGGGGGTGGAGGTGGGGGCTCAGCTTATCACTCCAATTGTCTGACAGATCCCAGAGAAGACAAAGCCAGAGGTTAGTGTGGTGACACATTACCAGGTACCCACAGCTTGTATTCATTCTTCTACTTAGAATGTTTATTGAGTGTCTTCTGTGTGCAGGGGAACTCAGCCACAAACCACACACACACACACACACACACACACACACACACACACACACAGAGGCACATACATACATCCTGCCTTTTAGTCAGGGAAGACTGTGTAGCAGGAAGCAAATGTGGGCACCTCACAACTGTACCCTGCCCCAGACCCATACCAGCCCAGTGTCCTGGATAGCAGTGACTTGTGTCTTGACTCATCTCTGCCCCATGGCCCGAGATTATAAGGAAGTCAAATTCTATAAAATTCTCCCAGTTGTAGAGCCCTGCAGCCACAAGCTTAGTGAGAGGGCCTTTGGTGATTTGGTTGTGTCTTGTTTCCCAAAGGAGCACAAGGTAGACACTTGGTTCCCTTTGCAGGCAGTAGGGGCCTTTGAGATTTGAGAGTGGGGGCATAGCTCTAGGAACAGGTTAATGTTCCAACCGGACAGTGGTAATCAGAAATCAGGTTGTGCTTTGTTTGTAAAGCGAGCTCCTTGGCCTTTCCACACCCCAGCCAACTCCCTGTCCACTTGTCCACCACATTGTGACCAAACTGAGGTCCTTACCAGACATTGGTCCCATGATGTTTGGTCTTCTACCACTAGAATTCTTTTCTTAAACAAACACCCTCCTTTTCTTTATAAAGTATCTCATTTCAGCTGTTCGGTTATATCCATCAAAAACAAAAGCCCTGTGCAGAGAGAAAGTGCATGCGCAGGGCGACCTTCTAGCCATCAAAGCTGTGAGAGCAAATACAGAGGGAGCTAGGCTGAGGGATGAGATGGGTCATCATGTCGCAGAGCAGGGGTGGGAGTGGAGGGACATGCCACCTCACCTCCTCCCTGAACAAAGCACAGTTCCCAACCAGATGCAGCTCTGGCCTCCAGAGGACCCCACAGGGCCTCCACCATATCACAGAGCTGAAAACTTTTCAGAGATTCCAGCTCCTGGAGGTTTGGGGGATTCCCAAGCTGGGAGCCTTGACTTATTTTAAGGGATCTTGCACCCCATATGCACAGCCAACACTGTGGAAGACCAAACAAACACTGCTTTACACATGCTGACATCCTTCAAACCCAAACAAACTGCAATGCTGCAGTCTCCCTAAACTGGGTCCTCAGTTAAGCTCTTGTTGGGGGTGGGGGGTGCTCTCACAGTTTCTTATGAAAAGCAGCCAAACTCCTTTCCTGGAAAAGCCTGGCAGGCAGATGGAGGCCCACTTGCTCCACTGCAGGGCAGGAAAGGATCAAAGGGAGGATTTGCTGAGGATGGATGGGAGGCTGGAACCCTGAGGAATCTGGGGACCTGTACCTAACTTACCCTCAGCAGACCCAGAGCCCCTTTGGTCAGTGCTGAGCCCAGGTGGTCACTTTGGATGCTAAATGGCCAGCACAGGGCCAGGGTGGTGGGGAAGGCATGCAGAATGGGGGCAGGGCTGGCATTCAATGCCAAGCCTTCCTTCTCCCTCTACTTAGCATGAGGCCACCAAGCTTTCAGCATGGGACCCGGAAACCGAGGATTTCATTTTATCTCATTTAAATAGCAACCTCCGACTACTGTCTAATGGCTTGGGTGGTTGAGTTGAAGAAACAGAAGAGTGAAGAGGCCCTGGAGGTGAGTGGCTGTTAGGGGGCCTGGGGTCCCCTCCTCCCAGCAGGAGCCGCAGTTACTTGGCACTGGCACACCTCACCAGGTGCAAAAAGCTGCTTTGTGGAGCAGCACATGGAATCGATGAGCTAAGATTCAGGTAATATCACTAGAATAATATCTAAAATGGTGAACTTTGCCAGCAACATCCTACTGGAAGGTATCCCATGACTGCAAACTATGGCCACAGTTTCCCTCCTGGCACTCTTGTGGTGGGTCTTCCCATGGTGGGCGCTGGCCTCTCCTGCAATCCAGAGGTGGAACCAAGTTCTAGAATGTGGAAGAAGCTCTAGTCATGACAGATCCATGGGCTGGGCCTGGGTGCTTGTGGCACACACATCTCTGCTTGCTGCCCTATGGCTGTATGCAGAAGGCAGGGGCTGGCATGCCTTTAGGAGACCACATGGAGGGGAGAGGGGAGCTGCCATGTGAAGAGGCTCGTTTGCCACTGAGAGGCCATGCAGAAGTCGATAAGGGAAAACAGTCGGAGACGTCTTAGACTTAGTTGCCAGAGGATAAGAGAAATGTTTTGAGTAGAATAAAACTGTTACCACCGCCACTCTAAAACCACAGACTGCTCCACACTCTCAAGCCTGTGTTGAAACCCTGGGCACAAAGCCCAGGTGGGAGGCCAGGTACATCTCAGTGGCAGAGAATTTACTGAGCATACACATGACTCCAGTACCACAAAAAGTACTCCCAAAAAACATGGGGTGGAGGAGGAGGCTCATCAGAGTGCTATTTCACCCCCCTCCCTCTCTCCCCCCTCCCTCCTTCCCCCAGAAGCAAAGGATCCCTTATGGACGTCTTTGAGCCCCAGAGAGTCGAGCTCTCTGCCTGTTGTTGGTCTCTCCTAATCACTGTGGGTCCCAGTGCCTTCCACCCCACAATCGGCTTTGGTCTGGTCCCCCCACCTTCCTGACTTGCTGCTGGTGCTCTAGGAATTCACCCCAGGACCTGGCCCTTTCATTTTCTGTATCAGTAATGGCTCCATAGGCCCTTTTATGGCAGAGATCGTTCTTTCATCTCAAGAGCTGTGCTGCAATACAGTGACCCCAGAGGCTGAGGGGGAAGTCTCTGTCCACTGAGGGCTGCCTTCTAACCTATCTGGCCTTCCTGGGAGACCAGCAGAAACTGGCAGATCCCCCAAACCGCAGATCCCACATCATAGACCACTGCTGTTTCAAGCCACTGTACCACACAGCTTGTTACATAGCAACAACCAACACTTGAGAATTCACCACTGACTTCCTGTGGCACCCAGGCCGGGGCAACTGTTTGTAGGACCGAGACTCTGAAGCATTTCCTATACTTGGGGAGAAAGGCCAAGAGCAGTCTCCACAACCCACAGCTTTTCAAACAGGGAACTCACAGCTTTTCAAACAGACCATAGACCCACACAGCCAGAGCAAACTGGGGAAGATGCTGGAGTTGTGGTCCGAGCTCATCTCCAGCTGACACACAGATGAGTTTCTGGTGGGCAGCAGCCTCATGGGTCAGCTTCTCCTGGAGCCTTCCAAGTAAATGACACAGCCCCTGTCTTAATGGGAATCTATGTCCCCCTCATAGATAAAGAAATAGCCCAAGAGGCAGGAGATGCTGTTCACAGACATCCTTGAAAGGATTTGTCCTCCTCTGGATCAGTCTTCCCTGAAAGGGCAGACACTACTCTAGTTCACAGATGTGCACACAAGAGACCAGAAGAGGTGAGAGATAGTATGTCATCATACCCTGGTTTCTGACACACTGAGCTTGTAGGGGACACTGGCCACTGGGAAGCTGTTAGCAAAGAGGCATCATCTAGGCAGACCAGATGGGAACCAGTTCTGGACCAGGTGGGGACCAACTCTCAGAAGCTGCCCCAGGCCATTGTGATCATTCAGATGGGGGGGGGGTGAAGCTTCCAACTGTTGCCCAAGGGAAGGGGGTGGGAACAGTGAGTATGGCTTCCAAGAGGATAGAAAATACTAGAGTCTTCTTTCCCAGTCATTGTTTAGGACACACACCTTCAATCCCAAGGAAAGATTAGTTCTGAGTTCTGATCTGACGCTGCTACTTTCTAGAATTTAGAAAATTCTGGCAACACAACCAGCAGCCTCAGTTTCCCCAGCTGCAAGATAAGGTCTAAGCTATTACTGGCATTGTGGGCCAGGAGGCCAGCTACTTGAGACATTGAAGAATTACAAGTTCAACCACAGACTGGGTTACAGAAAGAGTTCAAGGCCAATCTGCATAAGTCAGACTGTCTCAAAAAGTAGAAAGATAGCTGAGGGGTGGCACTCTGTGGTGGAACACTTGCCTTCAATACATGAGGCCCTAAATCTAATCCTTACTACCAAGAAGAACAAACAACAAGACAAAGATGAGACTCACACCCTGCTTGCAGGATTTCTTGTGAGGCTTTTATTTTTTTGGGGGGGGGGTTGGTCTCAAACTCAAAGCAATTCTTCTGCCTCAACTTCCAAAGTGCTTGGTGAGCCACCAACACCCAGAACTCTAGGTAAGTTGTGGCCAGACTAGTCCTTATACAGATGAGAGCTTGATGCACATTCAGCAATCCTGTGATACAGGCAGGGTGCAGGGTGTGGTGGTGCTTGTTAGCTCTAGCCCTTCTAGCTAGCTGAGGGAGCAGGATGGCTTGAGCCCAGAAAAAAAAAAAGGAGGTGGGGAGGGAAAAGTCAGTAAGAGAAAACAGGCAGGCCTGGTTGTGCAGAGAGGCAGAAGGATTGCCATGAATTTGATGTCTTATGGCTTCAGTGGTAGAGTGCTTACCTAGCATGCCTAAGGCCCTAGGTTCTACTTTTGAAGAGACCAGCCCTCTTCCCCCGACCCCCCCACCCAGTTTTGGCAGCCATGACAGGCTAACATGGCCTGCCCTGGTCACTAGGAGATCAGATGCCCTCCTTGGGCAAGGAACCAATCAGAAGTTAGCTGGCAGGGTTATGCTTTATAGCTCTGGGTATGCTTTACTGACAAGTGTACAATCGTGACATGCAGAGCCTAGCAACCACCCTGGGAGGGCCTATGGGCCATAACAACCAGTTGACCAATCAACAGAGGACAGGGCGTCCAAGCCTGGAAGCACACCAATCCTGAGATTGTTCGTACTCCTAGACACTCCCCTTATACTACCCTATAAGATCCCTGTCTCGTGGTTTCTCGGGGTCTTTCCCCAGCCATCCACCATGGTGGATGGATGAAAGGCCCCAGCTAATGGGGTTAGCTCGTTTAACAACTGCAATAAAAGACTCTTTGCTTTTGCATCAAAATGGGCCTCTTGGTGATTTTGGGGTTCAGAATTTGGGCACAACACTTTCAGCATTGTAAACAAACAAACAAACAAACTGGAAACAAATCCTAGGTTCTCCAGGTCTAGTCTATCTGCAGGCTCCTAGCCCCTGCCCTGCCCAGCCCCGCCTTTCTCCCTAGTATCCCAGTGGGTGGGGTTCACCCTTATCTCTGCTGGCAAATGAAGCAACAAATGAAGCTGAGCTGAGCTGAATGACTCTCCCTGTTCTTGGTTCCACCCCCTTACCTCATCCCTTTGGCCTGGGACTCATCACACTCTGCTTGTTCTAAGTACCCAGTTGTCCTGCCTTCCCCCCTGTGCCCCCCCCAAAAAAAACCCTACGGGACCCTCTAACAAAGTGGTTCTTAACCTTTCTAATAATGTAATCCTTTAATACAGTTCCTCATGTTGTGACCCCCACCCCAACCATAAAACTATTTTTCTTTCTTTTGTTTTGATTTTTGCTTTTCAAGACAGGGTTTCTCTGTATAGCCCTGGCTGTCCTGGAACTCGCTCTGTGTGAAGGGGCCAGATCCTCACCCAGCCCCCTGCTTTGGCAGCCATAACAGGCTGCAGAAAAGACCAAGCAAGATGTAGGCCTCAGACTCAGCACATATTGCTTAGTTTTCGACTTTGGGACCCTGCAGGACCTGCCCTAGTCACTAGGAGGTCAGATCCCCTCCACGTGGCAAGGAACCAATCAAAAGTTAGCTGGCAGGCTCTGGATGTGGTGTAATGGTGACATGCAACTGCCCTGGGAGGGCTTATAGGCAACAGCAATCAGTTAAACAATCAACACAGGACAGGTCACCCAAGCCCAGAAGAGCACCAATCCTGAGACTGTTGTGTAACCCTAGACACTCCCCTTGCACACCCCAATGAATTCCCTGCCTCACGGCCCCTTCAGGCACTTCTCCACCCACTATGATGAACGGACAAAGGGCCCGAGTTCAGACAGTTAGCTCTTTAAACAATAAAAGACTCTTTTGCATCGGAATGGGTCTCTTGGTGATTTGGGGGTTCAAAATTTGGGCACAACATGTGGATCAGGCTGGAATCGAACTCACAGAGATCTGCCTGCTTCTGCCTCTTGAGTGCTGGGATTAAGGGAGTGTACTACCATGCCCTGCCTGATAAAACTATTTTTATTGCTACTTCATAACTGTAGTTTTGCTACTGTTATGAACTGTAATGTAAATATCTGTTTTTTTAGTGGTCTTAGGCAACCCCTGTAAAAGAGTCATCAACCCCCAAAGGCTCTCTAACTGATGGGAGAATGGCTGGGTGACTTCTCAAAGCCCTTCGAGTCCTGGCTTTTGAGGATGTACCCTAAGCGGAACCAGCTGACAACAGACTCTGTAGTCTGTGAACCCTGACGATCGTGTCAAGCCAAACCCTTCCTGTAATAGCACATTTTGCCAAAAGGGGGGTGGGTGGGTGGGGATAGCACAGGGCTCCACCCTGAGGTGTTAGTATGGGCTCTGGTTCCCATCTCTAACTACTGGGGTAACTATGGCCAAGAGACTTCCCCTTGTCCTCAACAAAAAGATGTCCCTGGTAGGCGAATGGGACCCCTTAGCATGTGCAGGTGTGACACTGCCCCAGGAAGGGCATTGGAAAGTGCCACAGTGGGGCTCTTTATAGCCTTGAGCCAGCTGCATTCATGACATCCAAGAGGAGCCTGCACTCATTCAGAGACAAATCACTCTACTATTTCAGCTCCGGGGTTTCTTGTTGGACACAAATGCCCAACATTTCTGATGAAAACTCCTTTTCAAATCTAGTCAGTCTTTTCAGAACAGTTGACTCCACATGCCAAAACGCCCACATGATGTCACCAGTACAAAAAGCCCACAGCACCTGGCACCTACAGGCTGCCCAGCCACAGCCATTACTGTTACCGTGCTGCAGGAGGCCAGCACCAGGGAGAACCAGTGGCCTGTCCTGGGCACGTGACCCAGAGACAGAAGCTGGGTCAGGTGACTTCTGGGGTCTAGGTGACTTCTGGGGTCTGGGTGCTTCTGTGTTCTAGGATTCTGTTCTGACACTGGGACTGATCTCCACTGGCTCTCTAAAGTATGACGGTCCATTCCCCTCATCTCCTTCATCTGGGGCTCCAGGGCCAGCCAGGCTACCTCCCTATCACAGCAGCTAGAATCTGGTCCTCTTTCAACCTGTGCTGAGGCAACAAGATGAGCACTATCCAACAGTGGAGTGGCTCCAGATTCTGTGCTCAATCAGGCATCCCCCCAAAAGACACTGCTGGAATCCCCCAGTCCTGTCCTTGGAGTCTCAATCCCCAGCTGGTCTTTCATCCAGTGGTCTCCATTTTCCTGGCCTCAGGTCCCCTGTGACCACCCAGGAAGCCATTCAAAACCACACTGCCCATTTTTCTCTATGGTCTGTTTGCTGAACCCTGGGCATTCTATGAGGAAGGCGTTCAATGTCCCACCGTTACCACTCAGGGCAATGCCCAACACACAGAGGGTGCTTAGGAGATATTAGCTGGGTAAACTCTTAGCCAGATAACTCACCCAGCCCAGCTCCTGGGGCAGGAAGGGTGGTGGTGGGGAAAAGATGCTTAGGTGCCCAGTCTAACAGGTGAGAAAATCCATTTAGGCCAGGCATTGGCTGATCTTTCTTACCTATGCCAGGATGGTTATTAAGCCATTTTCCAGATAAGTCTACCAAGGTCCAGAGATGTAGAATGACTGGCCTAAGGTCACTCAGATTGCTCAGGGCAGAATGGAGTCTGAGGCCAGCTTTCTAAGACCTACAGCTGTCTCCCACTGTGGGGCACCGAGGGTGACCTTTGGAGTCTACCACTCAAAGAGGAATCCTAAGTGCTTGAAGGTCCAGGCACTGGGTCAGAGTCTTTCCATGCACTTTCTTTTCTACTTTGGGAAGAACTACAATTCAGTTTTGCAAATGCTAAACTAAGGCCCAGAGTGACTCAGTGACTTTTCCTAGATCACACAGCAGGACAGTAGACCATAGGGCAGTGGAATCCCTACCGCTAGACTTCCCTGTGTGGTGACTAGAGAATGAAACACACTGAGATTTCTGCCTCAGTTTCCCTTTGTGCACTGGGCGTGTGGGCAGAGTGACCACTGACAGGACATGAGGTGATTAGGCAGGCCTCTCACCTTCCACACAGGGCTGAAAGGGGAAGTGAGGGAATAGCTGTTTCCCCATCTCACCAACCCCACCCTGCCCCAGCACCTGGTGGGCAGCACCTCTCTAGAACCAGTTCCCCCTGGGGAAACTCCCCAGGAAATGCCCCCAGTGTCATAACCTAGTGTTGTTGCAGCTTCTAAGTTGGGAGCCTGGACCTGTAACAATTCAAATGTCTGCAAGGCCTGTATCTACAGGTACTGCTGACTGGATGCAAAATATTTTATGCCATCAAGGAGATAATGAGTGGAACTGAAAAGCTTGAAATACTGCTGTGGCAGAATAGGGACCCTGAAACATTAGCCTAGGAGAAAATAAAGACTGGGCTTTATTACCTAGGCTTCATCTAACCACAGTACACAATGGAGAGAAGCCCAGAAAGTGTTAGTAGGCGAGGCAGATGCAACAAAAGACCTAACCAGGGTCAAAAGCCCACCTCCACCCTTGGAGTACTTTTCTTTTCTTAACCAGCTATCTCTACTTCTAACACCTGCCCCTTATGCAAATATTCCTCTGCCCTGGGACACAGGAGCCTGGGATCTGAAGTCACAGCCACATCTCTGTGTGCCTAAGCATCTTTCCTCAGCCACACCTCTGCTTTCTGCTTCCTGACCTCGACTTCTAACTTAAAAGGAATGACTCTCTCTCTGCAGCACACCTTCTCCTGGAGGCCAATGAGATTTCCAGCTTGCCTATACTGTTTCCCCCCTTAAACTCTAGTAAAATTCTCCTGAGCCTCCCTTTGAGTCTTAATTTTAAATTCTTTCCATGGTAAGACTAAGCCCCCAAAGGAGACCCCAGTTCCTCCTCTCTGCCACAGGGTCCTGCTTCTCCCCAGCAGGGTCTATCCAGTTCCTCTATCCTCTAGCAAGTACCCCAAGCATCCTGGGACACACTATGAGCTGGGGTGAGTTCAAATAACTCATAGGATTGGGTTGGATCCAGATGAGCACTGAAAGCTGGAAGAGGAGGTAGGTTTTTAGGATCAAGTCACCTGGGACCCGAAGCCACTTGCTAACTGTGAAGTTTCAGTAGGGGACTGTCTCCCCCAAACCTAGGTTTTCTTACTTGTAAAACGGGGACCACATCAGACCCCACTTTCGAGTGCTGGCAGGGAATGACTGTGTGCTAACACCAGGCCCTCCAGGTCTGTATCTGATCCTGTCAGATTGTCATTTTTCAGAACTTTGCTTGCTTTTCCCATCTCTATCCCTGGGTGCCTGACCACCCCAGTTTTGTATGTGGAATAGGGGTCAAACAGGAGTCACTTTATTCCAAGGCTGTCATATGAGAAAAGCCCAGCCAGGGTGATGAGCTGCAAGTGAAAGAAGGGGAGAAGCCAGCACCAGCAGACACAGGCGGAACCCTGAATTCATCTGTACCAGGGCCTCCTTAAGAACAGAAGTGACAGACAGCCTTCAGCTTAGGCCCTGGTGACTCGTTCTTAAGACTGGTTGACGCTTATAGGAGGTGCTAGTGTTCTGGACCTCTAGGCCTTATCTGTCTTTCTTCCTGGCCTTAACCTAGTCCTCAACTCCCCAGGCCCATGCAACACCAGAGGGACAGCTGTTTTCCACATACATCACGGTGGAGGGTGACCTGGGTCCTCTAGTCTGCCCAGGGCACTATCCTGGCTCCCACCAGACCTGCCTTCAACTATCACTTTCTCCTGGAACCTTCGAGAAGAGAACTTTCCCAGCATCCTGAAGTGTCTTAAACATTTAACTTGGCTTCCCAGGAAGGGGTGCAGCTTTAGGGCAAAGGGCACTGGTTGCTTTCTTTTTTCTCTCAGGTCCCTTTGTCTTACTGTCAAGAACATCCGGGAGTTGACATACTGGAAACTCTGCTTTCATTTCAGCATTTGCCAAACATTAGGCCTGGCTACACTGGTGCCTATCCTCGGGGCACTGGGCCTGAACTAGCTTCCCAGGAGGCTGAAGACGAGGGCTGCAAAATGACAACATTTAAAGACTTTAGTTAAAATTGAGATCCTGCCTCTTCTTGGGAGTTAACAATCCAGGTGTTTACTGAGCTGTTGTCAGGGCATCGCCCCTGACCCTGATATGCTCTTTTATGTTATATAATCCTAACTCTGGGAGAGTTAACCTCATTTCCCAGATGGAGAAACTGAGGCTCCCAGAGGTGTAGGGAGCTGCTGGGGCTTGCTCACCCCCTGTGAAGGGGGTCTCAGCCATGGACCACACCCACATTCTTCCCATCAGCTCCTCCCATCCCTGATGGGAGAAGAAGCTAGGAGTCCATTAGTACATGAGATTCAAGAACCCTGGTGCTCAAAAGCAAGTGGCTGCCCTTTGTCACTTCACCCTTCGCACCAGGCATAGTTGTGAAACGGTTGTCTCCAGGCCCTGGTTTCAGACCAACTGTGGTTGCCTTCACTGCAGCTGTTGACAGAGGTTCTGCAGTTAGCCTGATGGGAAGATATTTCAACACACTCCTGTTGCGAGCATGATGACTTCCCTGTTTGTCACCTGCATGGGTGACATCCCAGCAGCCACCTGGTAGCAGTCAAGAACCCACAAATTCAGATCCAGACATTGCTGCCCATTCTCTACAAAGGGGTGGGGAACCTTCAGCAGTGGCTCCACGGTACAATAAGGCTGGGTTTTACATAGAACCTTGGCTATAATTCAGTACGTGCCCACTAGGTGTTTGTTCTCTCTTCAGAGCCACAGTGGGAGCCCTCTCCTTCCTCCCAACGATGGGGGACGGGGTCAACGGCCTTGCACATGCCAGGCCGGTGCTCCACCATGAAGTAGCACCTGGGCCCAGGGTTATCGCTCACTCCCATGTGGGTTCAGTAGTCCCACACCAACTCTAGTGCTGATGAAACAGAGCTCCTAACAGGCCAGGCTGGGCAGCCCACTCTGAGATCTGACCTGGCTCTAAGGAACCTCCTCCCTTGGTTCTCAGTGCCGAGGCCAAGTTCCCCCCATCGCACCCAAATCTAACACAGTTGCTACCTCCCCCCAAAAAAACCTCTGGGGAGCCCCTGTGGAGAACTCTGATGTTCCTCCTCTGACCTGCTAGCTCACCCTTTCCTCGCCGACAGCCCTATGTGGCAATTTCCTCTTTTCATGTCCCACCTCCCCCAGGACGTAGCAAACCACCATATGGGAGAAAAGTGTGTTACTCATTGCAGCTGGCTTGTCACGGGATGGTGACACTGAATCGAAGGAGATGGCTAAGGTTTTCTGAATACTTGCTACATGCTAGGGGCACCTACGAAGAGATAGCCTGCCTCAGAGTGAACACAGTAGATAAATATGGAAAACACCATATCCCCCCAGTTGAGCCCCTGGGTTCTGCTGCTCCTGGAGCAATCACTCCTTCACATTTTAGTTTCTTGAACCACTGAAGTCTCTTCTGCTTAAGCCTGTTTGGTTTGGGCCTTTTCTTACTTAGAAGTAACAAGGTCCTCATGGCAAGTTTAAGCCCAGAGACATGGTTTGTAACAAGGTCATAAAACCAATAAAACAGCAGAGCTGACACCCTGAGTCTGACCACAGCCCAGCACCCTACTTTGTGTGCCAGCTGGCAGTTGCCTCCATGCCCTACTTGCTGGACACAGCCTGGACTCACCTTGTGCTTGGCCAGTCCTGCTACCTCTGTCCTGGAATTTCCAGAGTCACAATGGCTTAATTAAATTTGGGGCACAGGGTTAGTTCACAGCTCCTGGCCCAGGAGGGACCATGGAACAGAGGTCATAAAGAACCCCTCAACTGGCCTCAGCAGCCTGATGACCGCCAAGTGCTTTCTCAAAGGCAATGTGGATCCATCAAAATAAAACCAGTCCTACCATCCCACCCCCTTGTCCTGTGCCACCTGCCTTCTCAGACCCACCACACCGCTGTGTTCGCTTAGTTCTGTTTGAGGACCCTATGCCAGAAGAGCAACCAGACAGATCAAATTTATCACCTTTGTAGTCCCATAGACAAGGCAGTGCCTTAGCATTCAGTAAGTACCCAATGCATGCTTGACATAAAATCTAATGATTAAACAGATAACACACAAGAAACTTTGCCTGGAGTCACAGCCACCATGGACTGAAAGGCTCCTCCTGGTCCCACCTGGCTAGCCCTGTGGATATGTGGATGTTCTAACTCCTAATCACATCCTTTCTGACCTGTGCTCAGAGGGTCTTTTGGGTTGGACCTGAGTGTGGGATCCGGCATCATCTTGGGCCCTGGAGCACCACACAAAGGCTGTAAGAAAGAATCTGATCATGCAGCACCTCTGGGGTTATTAGGAGGCTCTTGCTGGCCAAGCTCAAAGAGCAGCAAGGACATCCTTACTCCCTCAGCACAGCTTCCGCCACTCCCAGCCTGGATCTTCAAATGGGAGCTCAGCATACAGAAAAACAGACCCAACAACAGGGAAGTGATGGAACCTTCTCTCCTTCCCTGGAACCCTTGCAGAAGGCTGCACGGTGAAGAGAAGGCCTAGAATCTCTCCAGGTTTGCACTCCAGCTCCCCCACTAGCTGAATGATACCAGACAGATGTCCCCACATCTCCGAGGCTGGTTTTCCATGTAGCCAACATTGAAAGCCTCCCTTTCTGGGTTATCATGAGACTGGATGGGGGCTGGGAGGGGAACTTCCCTAGGGATGTGGATGAGCCTAGTACCCCTTCACCAGAAAGAATTTCCCGGGACACAGCACTACTCAAGGACTATCCTCCGAGACTCTCCCAGTCCCAGGATTGGAGAGCCTCGGGTTATATCCTGGATTGGCTCAGAAAGAAATAAAGAAATGAAACAAGCTGAACTGTCATTGGTCGGGTGTCTCCTGGTGGGGATGGGGGTGGGGGTGGGGTGGGATTGCCCAAAGACAGGCAGGATCTTCCCAGCACTGATTTCCCCTAATAGGCAGGAACCCCAGATTGGGCCTGGCTAGGACTCCTACCCTGAGTCTCTAAACTTTATGCCCTGAGAAGCCAAGGGAGGGTGGCTGTGGGGACAGAAAGCGCCTCAGGCCATGTACCAGGAGCCCTGAGCCACTATGTCCTAAAGGACACAGTTTACTAAGCTGTAGAGTAGGTGTGGCCCCTTTTTCAGGTGTCTGTGAGGCACAGGCAGAAATTACATGCCTATAGTTGGGTAGGCCAAGGGGCCTTGTGCAGCCCGAGGTTCATGCAGGCCTAATGTCCTTGAAGACCTTCCTCTGTAGTTGATGCTACCCTCTGGCAGTTGTGGGGGAGCCCCTGGAGTTCCAGGGCCTGGCTTAGACTGTGTCTCTCAGGCAAAGAAAAGTGGTTACTCAAAACAGCTCCTAGAAACAGCGTGAGCCACCACAAGAGGTCCCAACTGCTTGACCCCCGTAAGACTGCTGATAGTCACCAGCCCCTTACAGGCTCCCAGACTAGGCAAGTGGTACTCACAGTGTCACAGGGGAAGACTGGAGATCTCCCTGGAGCCAGTGCCTGGCCTGCCTTCTTGGGCCCTGGGGATGAAGGACTTCAGGCCCTCCCTTCCAGGGGACCTCCCCACTACAGCCCTGACATCTAACTTCCTCCCCGCTCAGCCAGCATCCAGGAAGCCCCGCCCCAGGTGAGGGGGCCAGCACCCTGGGGCCCACACCCACGCTGTACAAGATACTTCCCAGAGCGTTCTTTCAAGGCCTGGCTGGTTAAAACAGCCTCACTGGACAGACAATAAATAATGCAGCTGCTCTCTGGCCAGCCTCCTGTGACCGATCGCATTTCGGGCCACTTGAGTTTCGGCCAGCCTGCTTTGTTTAGAATGCCAAGCCCCAGTTGGGTTTCTGGCCACGTGGGTACTATGGTCCCACTGAGGGCCAGTCTGAGCCTGCCCTACAAAGGCTAAGTAAGGTGGCCACCCTAAAGAAAATGCCCCACTTACTTTGAAACCTGCTCGGGACTAAGTGGGATCCACAGGTGTCATTTTGGCAGGGCACGGTGGTCATCCTCATCTTCTGGGGTCAGCAGGGTTCTCTGATGCCCTATATTCTCACTCTAGGGGGTGGGGAGAATATTGCTATCCCTGTCTGAATTCTCACTGTGGTCATCTGCAGTTTGTACTGTCTCCCTTGAGTGACAGGGTCTTCTATCTAGACTTTGGCCATCATCTCCTTATTGCCACGCAACTCCCTCCCTGCAATGGTCTCCTTTCTTCATGGAAATGGAGTGATTGCCTAGAAACCTCAGGTCTCTCCAACCCAAAAATATACATGTCCTCCTCAGGGGCTGGCCCTGCCCACTTCCTTCCTCACTTCTGCTTAACAGCCCAGCCTCCAACTACAGATGTAATGCAAGGTAAGTGTAACGGCCCGGAGGCAGGCGCTACATGTATCTGCACACACACAGGTGGCTCCTACCCCAGGGCCATTATACTTGTTCCCTCTGCCCAGAGGTCTTCTCCAGCTCACTCTCTTAGTCAGCTTCCATTCAAGGCTACCTGCGCAGACCACTTTGTTTTTTTTCCACCTCATAGCTCTGCAATCTAGGAAGTTCCAAGCCAGCAACTCTATAAACTGAAGACACAGTAGAGGAGTGGACAGTGGAACACTGTAGTAGGGTAACTTGCAGGGCTGAGTCCAGGTGCGAATGGAGAGCAGTACCATGGGAGCAGTACCCAGAGGAAGGAAAGGAGGTGGTGGCTTCACTCTGCTTCCAGTCTTCTTCCCTGACCCATGCTCAGCTCAAGTCCTGCTCAAGGGCATTGGACTGCATAGGCTGTGTCCACAGAGGGAGGAGTCAGGGGAATCCTGACCACTGTGGGTTCATCAGGATGGGGCAGCAGGTGAGTCAGGGACCCACAGTGCTCAGCCAGCCACACAGCAAGGAGAAGGAAGGAGCACAGCAGCAAGGGAGGAGGGAGCTCCAATTGGAAAAGAGGCTCCCCTTGTCATAGGTGCCAGGGCAGGCACAGGCTCAGGGCCTTCCGTGGGGGGGGGGGGCACCAGATGGCTGATTGTCCAGAGAGCTCCTGGGATGCTTTCAGGGTTTGGATGCCATCTGCTCCCAGCCCTCCTGCCCAGAGGCAGCTGCAGCAGAAGGGGAGAAGGGCCTACAGGGTGGGTCTGCTCCTTTGAGCCTGCCCTAATCAGCACTGTGTGTCCAGGGGCAGCCTGGTCTAGGAGGTGTGATTGCCTCTTGGGCTCTCAAGGGACAAACCCATCTTTCTTGCCCAAATAAACCAGTATGTGACAGTCATTCTTGAGCCTGATGGGGACAGGCTGAGGATTCAGTCTGATGGGAGACAGGGCAAGGATAAGGTCTTTGGGGAATGGGCTGAGTGTCCTAATTTGCCTCTGCTGTTGGGATAAGACATCCTAATCAAAAGCAATTTGGGGAACAGAAGGGTTTATTTGGGTTACACTTCCATGTCATAGTCCTTCAATGAGGGAAGTCCACACAGAAACTAATGCAGGAACCTAGAGGCAAGAACTAAAACAGAGACCATGGAGGAGGAAGACTGCTACTGGATTGCTCAGCTACCTTCATTATACAGCTCAGGCCTACCTTCCAAGGGGTGGAATCAACCACAGTGGGCTGGACCCTTCGATATCAATTAAGAAAATGTTCCACAGACATAGGCACAGACCAATTTGATCTGGGTAATTCTTCAGTTGGGGTTCCCTCTTCCCAGGTGACTCGAGCTTTATGTCAAGTTGACAGCTAAAGCTAACTATAACACTGATGATATGGCCTGTGGGGGACAGGCTGGGAATACAACCTGATGAGAACAAGTTCTGGTGAGGTATAGGGTAAGGAGGACCCATAGAGAGAGGAGGGTTGAGCATTTTCTGAAAGTCACTTACAGTATTAATGTCACCAGATGAAGCTCATTGGTAAAACATCTAGGGGGCCTGGTCGTCAAACAACAACAACAACAAAAACAAAAACAAAAACACAACAGCTGACAAGTGACACTGAGGCCAGCTTGCAGTCACCCTGTTACTGCCTTCCAAAAGTCTCCAAAGTGATTTTCACAAGGCTAAGCCAACTTTCTAACTTAAGGGGGCCCCTCCTGAGCCTGTGTTCCCTCCTTTTCCTCTCTGCCCACTGCCACAGACCCCCCTCCCCCACCACTGAAACTCCAGGAAAGGAGGGGAGTTGAAGCCGGGGTCACCCCTATGTGCTCCATTGGCACTGTTCACCAGAGTTCACTGTTAATCTTGTCCTGGAGTTTGGCTCAGTTTGCCCCTCTCCCTGGATATGCAAACAGCCTAGCAAAGTCCACAACAGACAAAGATACATCTTCCAAGTGCCTGGGCACTGGATCCAGATGGCCCTGCACTAGGAGCCAATAGGAACCAGCATGGCCCTCACAGAGACCTTGTCTTGGAACCTTGGCTCCTCTTGGCAGAGAGCCGGGGCCGGCAGCAGCAAGAGCTCTATGTACACCTCGCGCTTTTCCAGATGTGAGTGGGACCCAGCCAGGGGCGACAGGCTCATGCAGAGGGGAATCTGAAGACGAAAGTGGAAAAGTATGTGCTGTCCCATCACAACCCTCCAATTTGTTCCCCAGCAGCTGCCAGCTCCACCCCACCACAGATTTGTGGATTTAGGTCTCCCCTGGCAATCTGGGGTTGAGAATGCCCCCAGAGCCTGCTTGGACTGGCTCTCGCCTCATATCTGGCTCTGGGGAATGGCCTCAGCTTTCTGGGGATGGGAGGTGGGGATCTGGAAAGAATACACTACTCCTGGACAACACCCCGCCCCAGATCCATCCTCCTCTATAAGCACAGGACGCATGGTTCCTATGGGAGATGAGTATAGGACTGGGCAAACCCGGTGCTGATCACAGTGCCACATCCACCCCAAGCTGCTCTTTCATCACCAAAGGGAAAGTGACCATCCATCACTGAAAACTACCAGTGGCTGCAGCACTTCTCACCTTCCCACAGGAAGTTCTACAATGTTCCCATTCTGTGGGTGAGGAAACTGAGGCACAGAGTGACCGCTTGTATCAACAGCTACTCAGAAATGCAAGACACAGTGGTCCTCTCCATGCTGGACCACTTCATTCTCAAACAGTCCCTGAGGGGCCTCCAGTGAGCCAGCCCCTAGAAGCCCTAGGAAAGAATGAGGCAGGGAAACCTACTTCAGGCACTTGATGGGGCCCTGCCTGGCCTGGCCTCTGAACTACCCACCCAAGGAGGTCCATCATGGACAGAAGCAGAAGGTGGCCAGTGACTCACTCCAGGGCTGGACTCTGCCTCTCTGTTCCCACAACCAGTTGGCATCCCTGTCCAAGAAGAATGCCTCTCACTGTTGGCTTGGAAACTATAAATCTGTCTGGGCCCAAGGCCCACCATCCAGAGCTCTAGACATGCTTGCCTTGTAGCCGAGCAACTGTGGCTACTGTACATGCTCTTCTTATTAAAGCGGGCGTGAACTGTGCAGCTGCATTTCCCCTTTCCCCTGGGCTTCTAGGGAGCTCAGCAGGTTTTACCTCAGCAGCACCCGGGGGTTCCTGAATACCTCTGTTTTGATCATCCTCGTTGCCATCATCAACACGACATCTTATTCTGAATTATGCTGTTTTTCCGCTAACAGTATTTTTTATATGATAGCACAAATATTTTGTGGAGGATGGAGGAAGGCAGGAGGGTAGGAAAGAAAGGGAAGAGGGAAAAGGGGGGAGGAGAAAGGGGAGGATAGAGAGGGAGAGGGGGATTTTGCATAGTTGATATACCAGACAGAGAGCCTGGAAAGATAAAGGGCTCTTTACTCCTGTATGCTTTAGAAAACATTCTCTTTAAGTAAAATGCACACCAGCAGGAAGTATTCAAAACACCAAGGCATATCCCCACTGGGTGGCACTTCTAGGTCCTCCTATATGCAAATTACAGACCCTATGATCCCAGCCTCAGAGGCGAAAGCCCAGCCTTGCCTAAGATCCAGTGGCATCCTGCTCTAGGCAGCTCCTACTAGATGTGCCAGAAGGTGGAACCAAGTCCAAGTCCAGGTGTCCCCCTACCCCACCCCAGGTGAACCCTGTCCCTAGGTGGTCTGTCTCCCCAAGGGTTCTTTGTGTGTGTGTGTGTGTGTGTGTGTGTGTGTGTGTGTGTGTGTGTGTGTGACAGGGTTTCTCTGTATTGTTTTGGAGTCCTCGAACTCACAGAGATCAGCCTGCCTCTGCTACCACCCCCTCCCCCAGCGCTGGTATTAAAGGTGTGCGCTACCAAGGGGTCTTAAAGCCCTGCTCAACCTTCCTTTATTCTATCTAAACAGGGGCACCTTCCAGGCACCTCCCACAGACCTCTGAGGAGGTAGGGTAATGGATGTCACAGTGGCTGCAGTAATTACACTCCACTACTGGTGGCTACTGGCACTCAGGGCTGGGTCACATTTAATCCTCACATGAATCCTAAAAAGCCTCTTCTGACAGGACGATTCACAGGACGAGGCTGAGTCAGTGTGCTCACAGGTCTGAGGGGACAGCCTGGCACCTGATTCTGGACATTGCTCCCTGCCATGAGGGGACTGATGTCGAGGGTAGAGAAATCGTCACGCACTACACCTGAAGAATAGAGTACAGTCCTGTCCATTCAGGGTTAACAGGGCCTGAGGTGGGGGTGGGGGTGGGGGGGAGCACCCAAGTCCCACTTCAAAGACAATGGTGTCTTATGCAACAAGTGCCTCCTGTTCATTGTACCTCCGGTGGCCTTCCCCGGGGGGCAGGAGCCAGCACAAGCCCTGGTTGTTGGTCCACTCTCCTTCCTGCCTCCCTCCTTGCCATTAGACTCCACATCTCTCTGGAGGGTGCCAGGTTCCAACTTTCCTTCCTCCATCCTGTTCCCGCCCGGACCTCCAAACCACACAGGTCCCTCACCTGGCCCGCTAGGTCAAAGCCGCCTCCACACCCTGACCCTGGTACCTGAGGGTCCTCACGGAGATGCAGTACTTCCACATGAGGCCCCACATAGCACCACCATCGCCCTTCATGCCTGGATCAGTGAGGTGCAGTGGCTGGGGGGCCTTGCCACTGCCCTGGACCCCGGTTCTCCTCCCAGCCAGGGGATGGCTCTTGTCTCAGGCTCTCAGGTCACTTCCTTCTTCATGCCGATGAGAAACAAAAGGTCCAAAGAACAGGGAGCCAGCCGGGAAGGCACTGACTCCCCCAGGCCACTGCAGGTTCCTGGCGGTGCTATCCCAGGATGGCCTCTGTTGCTGCCCGAGGACTGGAGCTCCAGACCCTGACAACTGAACGTCCCTCACACTCCAGACCCTGTGGCTTCAGCACAACCTTGAGCCTGCTGCCTGCCAAGAGACAGGAGTGGCAGAGGGCCAGGGGAGCAGTGAGTCACTGGGGCGG